>NC_134413.1:50336654-50601973 GCF_038048845.1 Mixophyes fleayi | reverse complement strand
TATTGTGGGCAATGTTAGAAATGTCATGAGAAACAAGAATTATGTAAAAGAATTGATGTAAGTCATTGTTTCCAAGAGAAAGGGAGACAGGAGTGTTAAAAAAGCGTTGTTTTTGGACGGCAATGAAGAAAATGACTATGTTTTGCGATTTCTCCTGCTCAAAAAGACTTAGAAAGTTGATAATTGTGGGCAATGTTAGAAATGTCATGAGAAACAAGAATTATGTAAAAGAATTGATGTAAGTCATTGTTTCCAAGAGAAAGGGAGACCGGAGTGTAAAAAAGCGTTGTTTTTGGACGGCAATGAAGAAATGACTGTTTTGCGATTTCTCCTTGCTCAGAAAGACTTAGAAAGTTGATAATTGTGGGCAATGTTAGAAATGTCATGAGAAACAAGAATTATGTAAAAGAATTGATGTAAGTCATTGTTTCCAAGAGAAAGGGAGACCGGAGTGTAAAAAAGCGTTGTTTTTGGACGGCAATGAAGAAATGACTATGTTTTGCGATTTCTCTTGCTCAGAAAGACTTAGAAAGTTGATAATTGTGGGCAATGTTAGAAATGTCATGAGAAACAAGAATTATGTAAAAGAATTGATGTAAGTCATTGTTTCCAAGAGAAAGGGAGACAGGAGTGTAAAAAAGCGTTGTTTTTGGACGCAATGAAGAAATGACTATGTTTTGCGATTTCTCCTGCTCAGAAAGACTTAGAAAGTTGATAATTGTGGGCAATGTTAGAAATGTCATGAGAAACAAGAATTATGTAAAAGAATTGATGTAAGTCATTGTTTCCAAGAGAAAGGGAGACAGGAGTGTGAAAAAAGCGTTGTTTTTGGACGCCAATGAAGAAATGACTATGTTTTGCGATTTCTCCTGCTCAGAAAGACTTAGAAAGTTGATAATTGTGGGCAATGTTAGAAATGTCATGAGAAACAAGAATTATGTAAAAGAATTGATGTAAGTCATTGTTTCCAAGAGAAAGGGAGACAGGAGTGTAAAAAAGCGTTGTTTTTGGACGGCAATGAAGAAATGACTTGTTTTGCGATTTCTCCTGCTCAGAAAGACTTAGAAAGTTGATAATTGTGGGCAATGTTAGAAATGTCATGAGAAACAAGAATTATGTAAAAGAATTGATGTAAGTCATTGTTTCCAAGAGAAAGGGAGACAGGAGTGTAAAAAAGCGTTGTTTTTGGACGGCAATGAAGAAATGACTATGTTTTGCGATTTCTCCTGCTCAGAAAGACTTAGAAAGTTGATAATTGTGGGCAATGTAAGAAATGTCATGAGAAACAAGAATTATGTAAAAGAATTGATGTAAGTCATTGTTTCCAAGAGAAAGGGAGACAGGAGTGTAAAAAAGCGTTGTTTTTGGACGCCAATGAAGAAATGACTGTTTTGCGATTTCTCTTGCTCAGAAAGACTTAGAAAGTTGATAATTGTGGGCAATGTTAGAAATGTCATGAGAAACAAGAATTATGTAAAAGAATTGATGTAAGTCATTGTTTCCAAGAGAAAGGGAGACAGGAGTGTAAAAAAGCGTTGTTTTTGGACGGCAATGAAGAAATGACTATGTTTTGCGATTTATCCTGCTCAGAAAGACTTAGAAAGTTGATAATTGTGGGGCAATGTTAGAAATGTCATGAGAAACAAGAATTATGTAAAAGAATTGATGTAAGTCATTGTTTCCAAGAGAAAGGGAGACCGGAGTGTAAAAAAGCGTTGTTTTTGGACGGCAATGAAGAAATGACTGTTTTGCGATTTCTCTTGCTCAGAAAGACTTAGAAAGTTGATAATTGTGGTCAATGTTAGAAATGTCATGAGAAACAAGAATTATGTAAAAGAATTGATGTAAGTCATTGTTTCCAAGAGAAAGGGAGACCGGAGTGTAAAAAAGCATTGTTTTTGGACGGCAATGAAGAAATGACTGTTTTGCGATTTCTCTTGCTCAGAAAGACTTAGAAAGTTGATAATTGTGGGCAATGTTAGAAATGTCATGAGAAACAAGAATTATGTAAAAGAATTGATGTAAGTCATTGTTTCCAAGAGAAAGGGAGACCGGAGTGTAAAAAAGCGTTGTTTTTGGACGGCAATGAAGAAATGACTGTTTTGCGATTTCTCTTGCTCAGAAAGACTTAGAAAGTTGATAATTGTGGGCAATGTTAGAAATGTCATGAGAAACAAGAATTATGTAAAAGAATTGATGTAAGTCATTGTTTCCAAGAGAAAGGGAGACAGGAGTGTAAAAAAGCGTTGTTTTTGGACGGCAATGAAGAAATGACTGTTTTGCGATTTCTCTTGCTCAGAAAGACTTAGAAAGTTGATAATTGTGGGCAATGTTAGAAATGTCATGAGAAACAAGAATTATGTAAAAGAATTGATGTAAGTCATTGTTTCCAAGAGAAAGGGAGACAGGAGTGTAAAAAAGCGTTGTTTTTGGACGGCAATGAAGAAATGACTATGTTTTGCGATTTCTCCTGCTCAGAAAGACTTAGAAAGTTGATAATTGTGGGCAATGTTAGAAATGTCATGAGAAACAAGAATTATGTAAAAGAATTGATGTAAGTCATTGTTTCCAAGAGAAAGGGAGACAGGAGTGTAAAAAAGCGTTGTTTTTGGACGCCAATGAAGAAATGACTGTTTTGCGATTTCTCTTGCTCAGAAAGACTTAGAAAGTTGATAATTGTGGGCAATGTTAAAACATGTCATGAGAAACAAGAATTATGTAAAAGAATTGATGTAAGTCATTGTTTCCAAGAGAAAGGGAGACCGGAGTGTAAAAAAGCGTTGTTTTTGGACGGCAATGAAGAAATGACTGTTTTGCGATTTCTCTTGCTCAGAAAGACTTAGAAAGTTGATAATTGTGGGCAATGTTAGAAATGTCATGAGAAACAAGAATTATGTAAAAGAATTGATGTAAGTCATCGTTTCCAAGAGAAAGGGAGACAGGAGTGTAAAAAAGCGTTGTTTTTGGACGGCAATGAAGAAATGACTATGTTTTGCGATTTCTCCTGCTCAGAAAGACTTAGGAAGTTGATAATTGTGGGCAATGTAAGAAATGTCATGAGAAATAAGAATTATGTAAAAGAATTGATGTAAGTCATTGTTTCCAAGAGAATGGGAGACCGGAGTGTAAAAAAGCGTTGTTTTTGGACGGCAATGAAGAAATGACTGTTTTGCGATTTCTCTTGCTCAGAAAGACTTAGAATGTTGATAATTGTGGGCAATGTTAGAAATGTCATGAGAAACAAGAATTATGTAAAAGAATTGATGTAAGTCATTGTTTCCAAGAGAAAGGGAGACAGGAGTGTAAAAAAGCGTTGTTTTTGGACGGCAATGAAGAAATGACTATGTTTTGCGATTTCTCCTGCTCAGAAAGACTTAGAAAGTTGATAATTGTGGGCAATGTTAGAAATGTCATGAGAAACAAGAATTATGTAAAAGAATTGATGTAAGTCATTGTTTCCAAGAGAAAGGGAGACAGGAGTGTAAAAAAGCGTTGTTTTTGGACGGCAATGAAGAAATGACTATGTTTTGCGATTTTTCCTGCTCAGAAAGACTTAGAAAGTTGATAATTGTGGGCAATGTTAGAAATGTCATGAGAAACAAGAATTATGTAAAAGAATTGATGTAAGTCATTGTTTCCAAGAGAAAGGGAGACAGGAGTGTGAAAAAGCGTTGTTTTTGGACGCCAATGAAGAAATGACTGTTTTGCGATTTCTCCTGCTCAGAAAGACTTAGAAAGTTGATAATTGTGGGCAATGTTAGAAATGTCATGAGAAACAAGAATTATGTAAAAGAATTGATGTAAGTCATTGTTTCCAAGAGAAAGGGAGACAGGAGTGTAAAAAAGCGTTGTTTTTGGACGGCAATGAAGAAATGACTATGTTTTGCGATTTCTCCTGCTCAGAAAGACTTAGAAAGTTGATAATTGTGGGCAATGTTAGAAATGTCATGAGAAACAAGAATTATGTAAAAGAATTGATGTAAGTCATTGTTTCCAAGAGAAAGGGAGACAGGAGTGTAAAAAAGCGTTGTTTTTGGACGGCAATGAAGAAATGACTATGTTTTGCGATTTCTCCTGCTCAGAAAGACTTAGAAAGTTGATAATTGTGGGCAATGTAAGAAATGTCATGAGAAACAAGAATTATGTAAAAGAATTGATGTAAGTCATTGTTTCCAAGAGAAAGGGAGACAGGAGTGTAAAAAAGCGTTGTTTTTGGACGCCAATGAAGAAATGACTGTTTTGCGATTTCTCTTGCTCAGAAAGACTTAGAAAGTTGATAATTGTGGGCAATGTTAGAAATGTCATGAGAAACAAGAATTATGTAAAAGAATTGATGTAAGTCATTGTTTCCAAGAGAAAGGGAGACAGGAGTGTAAAAAAGCGTTGTTTTTGGACGGCAATGAAGAAATGACTATGTTTTGCGATTTATCCTGCTCAGAAAGACTTAGAAAGTTGATAATTGTGGGCAATGTTAGAAATGTCATGAGAAACAAGAATTATGTAAAAGAATTGATGTAAGTCATTGTTTCCAAGAGAAAGGGAGACCGGAGTGTAAAAAAGCGTTGTTTTTGGACGGCAATGAAGAAATGACTGTTTTGCGATTTCTCTTGCTCAGAAAGACTTAGAAAGTTGATAATTGTGGTCAATGTTAGAAATGTCATGAGAAACAAGAATTATGTAAAAGAATTGATGTAAGTCATTGTTTCCAAGAGAAAGGGAGACCGGAGTGTAAAAAAGCATTGTTTTTGGACGGCAATGAAGAAATGACTGTTTTGCGATTTCTCTTGCTCAGAAAGACTTAGAAAGTTGATAATTGTGGGCAATGTTAGAAATGTCATGAGAAACAAGAATTATGTAAAAGAATTGATGTAAGTCATTGTTTCCAAGAGAAAGGGAGACCGGAGTGTAAAAAAGCGTTGTTTTTGGACGGCAATGAAGAAATGACTGTTTTGCGATTTCTCTTGCTCAGAAAGACTTAGAAAGTTGATAATTGTGGGCAATGTTAGAAATGTCATGAGAAACAAGAATTATGTAAAAGAATTGATGTAAGTCATTGTTTCCAAGAGAAAGGGAGACAGGAGTGTAAAAAAGCGTTGTTTTTGGACGGCAATGAAGAAATGACTGTTTTGCGATTTCTCTTGCTCAGAAAGACTTAGAAAGTTGATAATTGTGGGCAATGTTAGAAATGTCATGAGAAACAAGAATTATGTAAAAGAATTGATGTAAGTCATTGTTTCCAAGAGAAAGGGAGACAGGAGTGTAAAAAAGCGTTGTTTTTGGACGGCAATGAAGAAATGACTATGTTTTGCGATTTCTCCTGCTCAGAAAGACTTAGAAAGTTGATAATTGTGGGCAATGTTAGAAATGTCATGAGAAACAAGAATTATGTAAAAGAATTGATGTAAGTCATTGTTTCCAAGAGAAAGGGAGACAGGAGTGTAAAAAAGCGTTGTTTTTGGACGCCAATGAAGAAATGACTGTTTTGCGATTTCTCTTGCTCAGAAAGACTTAGAAAGTTGATAATTGTGGGCAATGTTAAAACATGTCATGAGAAACAAGAATTATGTAAAAGAATTGATGTAAGTCATTGTTTCCAAGAGAAAGGGAGACCGGAGTGTAAAAAAGCGTTGTTTTTGGACGGCAATGAAGAAATGACTGTTTTGCGATTTCTCTTGCTCAGAAAGACTTAGAAAGTTGATAATTGTGGGCAATGTTAGAAATGTCATGAGAAACAAGAATTATGTAAAAGAATTGATGTAAGTCATCGTTTCCAAGAGAAAGGGAGACAGGAGTGTAAAAAAGCGTTGTTTTTGGACGGCAATGAAGAAATGACTATGTTTTGCGATTTCTCCTGCTCAGAAAGACTTAGGAAGTTGATAATTGTGGGCAATGTAAGAAATGTCATGAGAAATAAGAATTATGTAAAAGAATTGATGTAAGTCATTGTTTCCAAGAGAATGGGAGACCGGAGTGTAAAAAAGCGTTGTTTTTGGACGGCAATGAAGAAATGACTGTTTTGCGATTTCTCTTGCTCAGAAAGACTTAGAATGTTGATAATTGTGGGCAATGTTAGAAATGTCATGAGAAACAAGAATTATGTAAAAGAATTGATGTAAGTCATTGTTTCCAAGAGAAAGGGAGACAGGAGTGTAAAAAAGCGTTGTTTTTGGACGGCAATGAAGAAATGACTATGTTTTGCGATTTCTCCTGCTCAGAAAGACTTAGAAAGTTGATAATTGTGGGCAATGTTAGAAATGTCATGAGAAACAAGAATTATGTAAAAGAATTGATGTAAGTCATTGTTTCCAAGAGAAAGGGAGACAGGAGTGTAAAAAAGCGTTGTTTTTGGACGGCAATGAAGAAATGACTATGTTTTGCGATTTCTCCTGCTCAGAAAGACTTAGAAAGTTGATAATTGTGGGCAATGTTAGAAATGTCATGAGAAACAAGAATTATGTAAAAGAATTGATGTAAGTCATTGTTTCCAAGAGAAAGGGAGACTGGAGTGTAAAAAAGCGTTGTTTTTGGACGGCAATGAAGAAATGACTGTTTTGCGATTTCTCTTGCTCAGAAAGACTTAGAAAGTTGATAATTGTGGGCAATGTTAGAAATGTCATGAGAAACAAGAATTATGTAAAAGAATTGATGTAAGTCATTGTTTCCAAGAGAAAGGGAGACAGGAGTGTAAAAAAGCGTTGTTTTTGGACGCCAATGAAGAAATGACTGTTTTGCGATTTCTCTTGCTCAGAAAGACTTAGAAAGTTGATAATTGTGGGCAATGTTAAAACATGTCATGAGAAACAAGAATTATGTAAAAGAATTGATGTAAGTCATTGTTTCCAAGAGAAAGGGAGACCGGAGTGTAAAAAAGCGTTGTTTTTGGACGGCAATGAAGAAATGACTGTTTTGCGATTTCTGTTGCTCAGAAAGACTTAGAAAGTTGATAATTGTGGGCAATGTTAGAAATGTCATGAGAAACAAGAATTATGTAAAAGAATTGATGTAAGTCATTGTTTCCAAGAGAAAGGGAGACCGGAGTGTAAAAAAGCGTTGTTTTTGGACGGCAATGAAGAAATGACTGTTTTGCGATTTCTCTTGCTCAGAAAGACTTAGAAAGTTGATAATTGTGGGCAATGTTAGAAATGTCATGAGAAACAAGAATTATGTAAAAGAATTGATGTAAGTCATTGTTTCCAAGAGAAAGGGAGACAGGAGTGTAAAAAAGCGTTGTTTTTGGACGGCAATGAAGAAATGACTATGTTTTGCGATTTCTCCTGCTCAGAAAGACTTAGAAAGTTGATAATTGTGGGCAATGTAAGAAATGTCATGAGAAACAAGAATTATGTAAAAGAATTGATGTAAGTCATTGTTTCCAAGAGAATGGGAGACCGGAGTGTAAAAAAGCGTTGTTTTTGGACGGCAATGAAGAAATGACTGTTTTGCGATTTCTCTTGCTCAGAAAGACTTAGAATGTTGATAATTGTGGGCAATGTTAGAAATGTCATGAGAAACAAGAATTATGTAAAAGAATTGATGTAAGTCATTGTTTCCAAGAGAAAGGGAGACAGGAGTGTAAAAAAGCGTTGTTTTTGGACGGCAATGAAGAAATGACTATGTTTTGCGATTTCTCCTGCTCAGAAAGACTTAGAAAGTTGATAATTGTGGGCAATGTTAGAAATGTCATGAGAAACAAGAATTATGTAAAAGAATTGATGTAAGTCATTGTTTCCAAGAGAAAGGGAGACAGGAGTGTAAAAAAGCGTTGTTTTTGGACGGCAATGAAGAAATGACAATGTTTTGCGATTTCTCCTGCTCAGAAAGACTTAGAAAGTTGATAATTGTGGGCAATGTAAGAAATGTCATGAGAAACAAGAATTATGTAAAAGAATTGATGTAAGTCATTGTTTCCAAGAGAATGGGAGACTGGAGTGTAAAAAAGCGTTGTTTTTGGACGGCAATGAAGAAATTACTGTTTTGCGATTTCTCTTGCTCAGAAAGACTTAGAAAGTTGATAATTGTGGGCAATGTTAGAAATGTCATGAGAAACAAGAATTATGTAAAAGAATTGATGTCAGTCATTGTTTCCAAGAGAAAGGGAGACCGGAGTGTAAAAAAGCATTGTTTTTGGACGCCAATGAAGAAATGACTATGTTTTGCGATTTCTCTTGCTCAGAAAGACTTAGAAAGTTGATAATTGTGGGCAATGTTAGAAATGTCATGAGAAACAAGAATTATGTAAAAGAATTGATGTAAGTCATTGTTTCCAAGAGAAAGGGAGACAGGAGTGTAAAAAAGCGTTGTTTTTGGACGCCAATGAAGAAATGACTGTTTTGCGATTTCTCTTGCTCAGAAAGACTTAGAAAGTTGATAATTGTGGGCAATGTTAGAAATGTCATGAGAAACAAGAATTATGTAAAAGAATTAATGTAAGTCATTGTTTCCAAGAGAAAGGGAGACAGGAGTGTAAAAAAGCGTTGTTTTTGGACGGCAATGAAGAAATGACTTTGTTTTGCGATTTCTCCTGCTCAGAAAGACTTAGAAAGTTGATAATTGTGGGCAATGTAAGAAATGTCATGAGAAACAAGAATTATGTAAAAGAATTGATGTAAGTCATTGTTTCCAAGAGAAAGGGAGACCGGAGTGTAAAAAAGCGTTGTTTTTGGACGGCAATGAAGAAATGACTGTTTTGCGATTTCTCTTGCTCAGAAAGACTTAGAAAGTTGATAATTGTGGGCAATGTTAGAAATGTCATGAGAAACAAGAATTATGTAAAAGAATTGATGTAAGTCATTGTTTCCAAGAGAAAGGGAGACAGGAGTGTAAAAAAGCGTTGTTTTTGGACGGCAATGAAGAAATGACTTTGTTTTTCGATTTCTCCTGCTCAGAAAGACTTAGAAAGTTGATAATTGTGGGCAATGTAACAAATGTCATGAGAAACAAGAATTATGTAAAAGAATTGATGTAAGTCATTGTTTCCAAGAGAAAGGGAGACCGGAGTGTAAAAAAGCGTTGTTTTTGGACGGCAATGAAGAAATGACTGTTTTGCAATTTCTCTTGCTCAGAAAGACTTAGAAAGTTGATAATTGTGGGCAATGTAAGAAATGTCATGAGAAACAAGAATTATGTAAAAGAATTGATGTAAGTCATTGTTTCCAATAGAAAGGGAGACAGGAGTGTAAAAAAGCGTTGTTTTTGGACGCCAATGAAGAAATGACTGTTTTGCGATTTCTCCTGCTCAGAAAGACTTAGAAAGTTGATAATTGTGGGCAATGTTAGAAATGTCATGAGAAACAAGAATTATGTAAAAGAATTGATGTAAGTCATTGTTTCCAAGAGAAAGGGAGACAGGAGTGTAAAAAAGCGTTGTTTTTGGACGCCAATGAAGAAATGACTATGTTTTGCGATTTCTCCTGCTCAGAAAGACTTAGAAAGTTGATAATTGTGGGCAATGTAAGAAATGTCATGAGAAACAAGAATTATGTAAAAGAATTGATGTAAGTCATTGTTTCCAAGAGAAAGGGAGACAGGAGTGTAAAAAAACGTTGTTTTTGGACGCCAATGAAGAAATGACTGTTTTGCGATTTCTCCTGCTCAGAAAGACTTAGAAAGTTGATAATTGTGGGCAATGTAAGAAATGTCATGAGAAACAAGAATTATGTAAAAGAATTGATGTAAGTCATTGTTTCCAAGAGAATGGGAGACCGGAGTGTAAAAAAGCGTTGTTTTTGGACGGCAATGAAGAAATGACTGTTTTGCGATTTCTCTTGCTCAGAAAGACTTAGAATGTTGATAATTGTGGGCAATGTTAGAAATGTCATGAGAAACAAGAATTATGTAAAAGAATTGATGTAAGTCATTGTTTCCAAGAGAAAGGGAGACCGGAGTGTAAAAAAGCGTTGTTTTTGGACGGCAATGAAGAAATGACTGTTTTGCGATTTCTCTTGCTCAGAAAGACTTAGAAAGTTGATAATTGTGGGCAATGTTAGAAATGTCATGAGAAACAAGAATTATGTAAAAGAATTAATGTAAGTCATTGTTTCCAAGAGAAAGGGAGACAGGAGTGTAAAAAAGCGTTGTTTTTGGACGGCAATGAAGAAATGACTATGTGTTGCGATTTCTCCTGCTCAGAAAGACTTAGAAAGTTGATAATTGTGGGCAATGCTAGAAATGTCATGAGAAACAAGAATTATGTAAAAGAATTGATGTAAGTCATTGTTTCCAAGAGAAAGGGAGACAGGAGTGTAAAAAAGCGTTGTTTTTGGACGGCAATGAAGAAATGACTATGTTTAGCGATTTCTCCTGCTCAGAAAGACTTAGAAAGTTGATAATTGTGGGCAATGTAAGAAATGTCATGAGAAACAAGAATTATGTAAAAGAATTGATGTAAGTCATTGTTTCCAAGAGAAAGGGAGACAGGAGTGTAAAAAAGCGTTGTTTTTGGACGGCAATGAAGAAATGACTATGTTTTGCGATTTCTCCTGCTCAGAAAGACTTAGAAAGTTGATAATTGTGGGCAATGTAAGAAATGTCATGAGAAACAAGAATTATGTAAAAGAATTGATGTAAGTCATTGTTTCCAAGAGAAAGGGAGACCGGAGTGTAAAAAAGCGTTGTTTTTGGACGGCAATGAAGAAATGACTGGTTTGCGATTTAGGGTTTGTTGCGCTGGAGCCTTGCACTTCAAATTTATGACTTAATTCACAAGCAAGGAAAGGCTCGCAGCAATGCGGATGGACTGTCTCGGCAGGAAGAGCCAGATCCGCCGGATCTCCTTCGGTAACCCTAGGAACTGCGGACCAGGAGCCAAATCATTGGACATGGCACCCTGGTTTCAGCATGGACAAGGGGGGTGGGGGAGGGATGTCACTGGATCACTATTAAATAACTTTTGGTAAAAATGTATTTAAAGCGAATAGCGCAGGGCACTTATTTATATAATTGCATTTGCACTTACTTTTTTATATTGTTTATATTGTGGGATAGGTAATCTTTATTTCTGAGACCAGGGAAGAAATTTGTCTTTTGTCTAACCTTGCTATAGGATATGCCTATTTCTGATGCATATATCTGACACAATGAGCCTGTGTTTCCCAAGCCTTTGGTGTATTGTGGTTTGGGAAACTGGCTTGTTGTGGGTCCTTTTGTTGTTCTGTGTGAATATGAATTCCGAATGGTCTGATGAAAAGCCACATGTTAATTAGATCTTTTGATGTGTGAGGTTTAACTTGGAGACAGGAAGGTTTAATTTAAAACGTGCTGCCACATTTCCTGCATCTCAAAGATGCAGAATATCACAGCAATGTTTTTAAGAATTTCAAAGCGAAGTATAAATATTAGTGGCTTTGCAATGTATGTAAATTTATGTTTGTGTAAATAGAGTATATCCTGATGCTAAAAATAGCATGTGTCTGAAAGGTATAAATGCTCTGACTTGTACACTGAAATGTATCATTCTGATGTTCCATCTGACCTGACCACTGATACCCTAAATCAGTGAGACTTGAGCAATAAAACATCACTCTGCTTTAAAGACCTGCTTGACAACTTTTTCAATATCGCTGTGACCTGCCGATTAGACCCTAGTCAGCTCTGGTCAGTGTGATAGGCCAGGGGGGATCCATCCACAGCAACCCGGATCCATAGTAAGAGGTCCGGAGTTACCAGTCCAAGTACAGGAGTACACTAGCAGTGACAGTTACCCAGAAGGAACGTGGTTCTGAGCGCCATAAAGGAGTTCAGTGGTAGCAGTATTATAAGCCCCTCCTACTGTGGCAAGAGGGCGCATTAGGGATAATGAAAGGGAACGGTGGCAAAGTAAGCCCAGCCGGTTCCCAGCAACATCAGAAAGGGTGGCATTGGCGGTCCATCCTGTCAGAGGGCCACCCTTTATTTTCCTGAGCTCCATTGCACTTGTCTACTACATTTTTTAGCAGCGCAATTTGGTGTTCTTTGTTTTTTATAAAAAATATTGCATGTTCATGAAGAAAACTTGAAATATGAAATTATCTATTTCCAGGTAATGCATACAGGTGGTATTCTGAAACAGCATGTAGATTTTTTTTACAGCTCTGTAGTCTACATAAATCCATTATAAGACACATGGATAGGATACCAAACTAGTCCCCAACACGTTTCATCTTTTTAATTGTATAGTACTTTCTCAGTGGGTCAAAAATGGTATCCCTTATTCGAGACTCTTACAATCATATACACAGTTGGAACACTGTGGCTGGGCCTCTCAGGAGCTCAGCAGCTTCTCTGCCTCTGGTGATCCCCTCACATCTCACTCCAACATCAATAGATTGAAATGGCTGCATTCAATATGTGCCCTACAATGATTCAGCTGTACATTGAGGCATTGACTTCATATGGGAGGCATCGCTGGATACTTTTGTTTTCTTCTGTAAGAGCTATGACATCTGCAGCAGTTGCAAATAGAGCCTTGGGCAGCGGATGCCAAGTCAAGAAATAGTCTGGCTAATCTTTCATTTGAAGGTGTTCTTCTTTCTGGAGAGAAAATAATTCTATGATACACAAAGTATCATGTGGGAAATTGAATAAATTGCTGCAAGATCTTAAAGCCAGAAATGTTCCACCTTCATTCTTGTCGACAGTTTAAAGAGGCAAGGAGTTATATGCCAGGAAGGCAATATACAAGACAAAATTTATATACTGCACCTAGGTACTCCTTTCAGATATTCACACCTAAGGATGGCAAAGCAACAATGACTAATGTCAGAAGCAGGTCCCAGAATTTCGCATTTTGAAGACGTGTGGTCCCGCTCTATTTCAGATCAGAGAGGTTTCCGAATAGCGTTCAGTCATTATCACAGAAAAAATGTGTTTGTTCAGTCCAAAACTATATTAAGCAAAATAGAGCTAGTTACAAGAAAGTCTGCAAGATCTAATGAAAATCAAGGCAGTCTCTCTAATTTTTCCAGATCAGGAAGACATTGGCTGTTTCCCCCAGACTATTTCTTGTCAGAAAAGCTTCAAGGGATTTTCGCACAGTGTTTGGAGAAACCTCAATAAATTTGTATAAGCAAAGCATTTTCGAATGGACTGTGAACTCCATTGTGAGGACATCAGCCAAGGGGACTTAGACATTCATAGACCTATGCTTACTTTCATGTTCCGGTAGCAGGGCAGCACAGGAAGTTTTTCAGATACTGCATGATGGCCATTTATAATTTATAAGCGAGTGAACCGCAAGAAAAAGATGTCTCGTATGCAATTTTGTCACTCCCTTCCTTCATCATCACACTGTGCCCTACATGCTGCTTTTGCTCCCTTTCACCTGTCGCCCTCTTTCCCTACTGTGTTCTCCATTATGCTGCTTTTGCTCTCCTTCACTTACCTTTCTATTGCCTTATTTCTTCTGATTTCTTCTCTTCTGTCTTGTTTCCCGCGACTCCTCACTGAAAATGTCAGGCGTGATGATGTCACGCACAACATTCAGTGTGAAGTAAGGAGGGCGCAGGACGCTTCTTTCGTCAGGTAAGTATTTTTAATTTTTTTATTTTATTTGGTGGGGCCAGCAGCTCTGGTGGGGCTGCAAAAAATGGGTTTGGGCTGTGAGTTTGACATTCCTGGATCACACCATAAAACTCTTAGACACCATCAAGAGATCTCTCTACCATTGGAGAAGCCGAGAATTAGTGACAAGAGGAGACACAAAGCACAAGGTTACCAGGTTTAGTTGATGACAGGAGACACCAGATGATCCACGGGAGAATTAGGCAATGGAGGGTCAGGCAATCCAGGGGCCGGAAGATCCACAATAATACCAGGGAGTAAACAGGAGCAAGGTCAAGCAAAGCAAGGGTCTGGGTCACAAGAGCAAGTGCAAAATGTAGGAACAATGCAGAAATAAAATGCAAAGGAGAAGTCAGGATCCAAATAGGAGTTTCACAGGGAAACCAGCAGCAAAGACACTTGATGAACAGGCTCATATTGCTGGGAAAGGCAGTCTCATAAAGGCCAGACACAGGTATATAGAAACCAGGAGTAATGATGAAGTTAACCCCTTGCAGGCAGGATCAGACAAAGGCAGTGCATCCTCTAGAGAGGAGATACTGAACTGCAGCCGGAGGTGGATCGAGAAAAGTGGTTTGGAAAGCAATCCAATATTTTCTGTGTCAAGGATAAGGACAACATATCGAAGTATACTCCTAAAAAAGGACTTTGGTAGCCTTTATAAATCATGAGGGATGAACCATAAACAGAGCAATTATGGCAGAGATAGCAAGAATTATTCTTTGGGCAGTACTTAATGTAAAGGTATTATCAGCATTACTTGTAGCAGAGAAGCAGAACATACTATCAGACTACCTCAGTAGCACACAAAGCCATGCAGGAGAGTGGAGTCTAAATCTGGAGGTAGTCCAGCTACTAATAAACAAGTTCGGGCTTCCACAAGTAGACCTAATGGTGACAAACCACAAATCCAAAATACTCAGTTTTCTTTCTCTACACAAAGTTCCAGGAACAGAAGAAATATATGCTGTAGAACTTCCATGGATGTTCCAACCGAGAATTGATTGGGAAGTGTTCAGATAAAGTCAGTGGCCTCTACCTCTTTGAGTGCATTTACTAAATAGGGGTCCAGTTTTTTTTTTAATGTAAGGCATCTAAATTCACGGGCTTGGAGACAGAGCGACAGTTGTTCAGAGATAAAGGAGTCTCAGAATTTGTGATCAGTACTATCCTGCAAGCTAGGAAATAGAATTCTTCCATTATCTACTATAAACTTTGGAACATATTTGTATCTTGGTGAAGGTCTAAAGTCAATCCAACTTGAGTGACTATTCCACACATCCTAGACTTCTTAAAAGATGTACTGTCACGCCTGAGGATTTGTCTGTAACCCGGACAGGATTGTGTCTGTGGAGCTGAACTGGTGGCTACATGCACAAAGCTAGCTGGCCTGATTATGTAATTTCGCATGACAGGAAAAGAATTAGTGCATGTGGTTGTTGCTGAGAGTTCAGGAGATTACCAAGTATAATGGGCATAGGAGACAGGTAAGAAGTCAAGCGTAGCAAGATGGTGAACAGATTATCAAAGAAGGTCTGACTGGAACCGAAATGCTGGAACCAGAATGCAGGCTGCATTGTCTGGGCAGAAGATACTGTGTAGACTGCTGGAAACTAGGTTGGCATTTGAGTAATCAGGGAAGTGTTCGTACAGACATGCAAGAGAAGTGAGCAGCCAGTACCTGAAGTACTGAAAGCCCATTTAATAGGAATGTAGCTTCACCTTGGGCAGAGAAGGACCAGGCTTCTGTGACAGAGTTGTGCAAAGCAGCAGGATCTCACTGTTAATTAATTTTCCTCAAGTTACTCGATGGCAGTCTAGGGTTTTGCCACCCAGTTTTGTTTTTTTAAATGCTGGGTAGTAAAGGCTGCCATGGAGTACTTCAAGGAAAACAGTGAAATAAATAGCATTTTTTCTTTGTTCACATGTCGAGCGCCCCTCTCCTCTCCTTCCTTGTGTATCAACTGTGCCCCTTTCAGACCTTATGTCTATTGTCTGCAATATCGTATTTTAACTCTTAACAACAATTTATCTTTTTCTTCGATATGCAAGATCAGCTGGACCCCCTAACGATTACCAGGTCCCAGGAAAAGGGTCACCTAGAACCGAAATGGTGATCTAGGACCAAGCCGTTGCCAGGGCAGCGTCACAGGCCGCCCTGGGGTCCGAGGCTGCAGCAGCCGGTCTCCCAGTCAGAGGGCTTGATGGTGCTGCCTGCGGTCTTAGCCTGCTCTGCTCCTTGCTGATCACGAGAAGAACTGAAAATGACATCATTGGTGGACTCTAAGGTAGCAGGGGCACATCATTGGTGAGGGGCTGTCTCACTGATTGCAGCCCTCACCTGGTTGTATCACTCAAATTTTTATGGTGGCCATTTTACAGAGGTGATCAGGGGTTAGGACACAAGCCCTTTTGTTTTCCCGTTCAGGCTCCTCAGGCGTTCAGGCTCCTCAGTCGCCATTTTCTGCTTGTGGTGTGCGCACAGAGTTCATTGGGGAGAGAGAGCCAGTTAGATATCTGCCATCAATTTAGATATCTCTAACTGTGTGTGATTTCTCACTTATATCTGTATCTGTTCTTATATTACCTCTCTTAGAGTGGGTATATAGCGATGGTATTCAGGCGGGCTGGCCTAGAACTGAATTATTTCCCTTAGTGGATCATATTAAAGAGACTGCTGAATTTTTAGGTGATGCTGTCATAGACGCAGGTCAAGGAATGTCACGTACTTCCTCTTTAGCTATTGTAGCCAGATGTACTCTGTGACTCAGATCCTGGGAAGGGGATGCCGAGTCAAAAAGAGCTTTGGAAACCTTACTGTATGATGTTTCAGTTTTGTCTGGTTAGCCGTTGGAAAAATTCATTGCACTGGTTACAAGGTTTAAGAGTGCTCTTCTGCCTGTAGCAGCTTCCAAGGCCAATGGTCGGCGGTTTCATTCCGCTGGAAAGTCCAGAGGTACTCCATCATACAGTCAGCTCCCGGCATCGCGAGGGGCAAGCCAGGGAGGTAGGCAGGCTTTAAAGGGTGAACTTCCCACCCCCAAACCTTCTGATAAACCATCCGCATGACTTGTTAATTCCCCCTCCAAAATCCATGGTGGTAGGAGCTAATCTCTTGGGATTTCGGGATCAGTGGGTTTCTTCCACCACAGATTCCTGGGTAAGGGTGGTGGTATCCAGGGGTCACACTCTATACCTGAAAGGGTTGCCTCCGCAACATTTTCTCACCACACCCGTTCCCAAAGAAGACATCAGAAGAGAAGCTCTTGAAAAGGCCATTCAGTCCTTGTTGATGTCAGGAGTGATTGTTCCTGTCCCACAAGAAGATTATGGTCAAGGTTACTACTCTCTTCTGTTTCTTGTTCAGAAGCCAGACTTAACTTTCCGGCCTATTCTGAATCTAAAACATCTCAAAATACACTTGAGAGTTCCCAGTTTTCGAATGTTCATTCGTTCTCAATGTTATTTAATGGAAAAGGACGAGTTCTTGGCATCCTTGGACATCAAGGATACTTATCTCCACGTACCTATTTAGACAGGCCATCACAATCTGCTAAGATTTGTGGTGTCGGTTAGCCGTGATGTCTTGAGGAATATCGTGGCTAATTGATTTTCCCACCTAGACTAGGTTTTCTAATAAAACACCTGATCTGTAGCCAAAGACTTGTGTAACCCCTTCGCCTTGTGATCTTTGGTTGTTACACAGTGGCAAACTCTCGATAGAGGGGTTTACGACGTATGTTTGCCTTCTCTGCTGTGATTTTTTTTGTCCTGATCTTGGTATTGGTTTGTTATGGCTCTCTTTCCCCTCTGTAATCTTTTTGTCAAATCGCTGGCTAAATATCGTCAATACCAGCCACAACACAGATGCTACTCGACTGGAGAGATTTGCCAGTTAATCATCTGCAAAAACTACAGGGGATCAGTAGCAATCTGCCTCACCTCCTTTCCTCATTGACCAGTCGAATGATGGTGATTTTTGTCTACAACATATTCTGCAGATGATCTCTTCCTCCAGAAATAGAGTAACTGATAAAATTAGCGTGGTTCAGTCAGATCTTGCCCTACATTGCCAATACCTACAAGAAACAAGAGACTGTGTGGGCCAGACAATGCACCACATCTCAGCGCTTGATACCACAGCATCCATGAATGGGTAAACTGTTTAACTTGAGACACAAATGGCCACGTATAAGCAGAAATGGTCATATTTAGAGGGCATTCTTAGGCATAATAACTTGAGATTTGTGAGTCTGCCTGAGAGTGCTGAAGGTGGTTATCTGAGGACTTAGATCCAAGTGTTTGACAAGGAAGCATTCTTGGCACAATTTGCTGTATAAAGGGAACATTAAACACCACACAGGCTCCTCAACCAGGTTATATTGGATTGCATTATACACGCATTGGGTCCGGCCATTGCTGCTTTAAAAGTGGCGTTTTCAGTAAGGCCATTGTGACGTAATTTCTGTAGATGTTTGTAAAAGTCACATTTTTGCTGTGGAGAGAAATAAAGCTGCCGGAAACAGTGGCTGTCCGTAATATGGTAAGAGATCAGGTTGGCACATGAAGCCAACTGGATTTTGGTAAGTAGTCTTTTTTTTTTTTCAGGTCTGGGTAATCCTTCTTCGGAATCCTCATGTCGCCTTAGTCCATGTCGGGGTGGTCAGTATTGTTAAACTGACTACAACTGAGTGTATGCAGCCTGATTAATGTTTACACATATATGTGGTACAGTAGCACAAAATATTTTTGTGGAGAACCCATTGCTATTTGGTAATTTAGTTTTTTTTCACATATCATATCACACCTTTTCCTGCACAGACCTGTCGCTGGTTTCCCAACAATTAATGCGTTTGGTTACTACGATTGATTTTTCTTTGTCGCTGGGGGAGAGATTTTGGATGCTCAATCCATTTTGGCTATTAATTATGGGGTCGGGTTCTGAACTAGTAGTAGAGTGATAGGGCTACATTTCCTGGAATTTGCAATTGGCAGAAACACCCATTCATTTGGATATCTTCAAAGCCTTCCTGAGGGGCACTCTTGCATATAGAGTAGCACGACTTGGCAAACAGTCATGTATTTTGTGGCTAAGGGCTCAAAAATCTAGGACAGAATTTCTTTTAGATAAATCTAGGAGCAGAGATTTTTTTGCCAGGAATGCCCAATACATATATGCTGATAAGAGGGTAGTTTTTTTTGCATACCTGGCAAAAGTAGGAAATGCAAGTTTTTTTCATGGTGGAAATGTTGGATAAGCTGAACACAAGGCAGATCTTATACCTGGCACTGCTTCAGTCTTTCATGATTATTACTGTGAGATGTATGCTTGAAGGGTCCAACACACTGATAATAAATTATTTAGTTACTTGGATGTCGTGGTGCTGCCCACTCTGTCTCCTGATAACGGAGGCCTTCCAATCGCACAGGTTGAGATAAACATGGTAGTCCCCTTCTTTTTTAATGTCACGGCTTTGGGTCTGGGTAGACTGCCGATTTGAGCTCTCTAAAAAAAAAAAACAAAAAAAAAACACAAATTGTTCTTTCTTCCCAAATTTCTTGAAACATTTGTCATGCTGTAGGAGGAAGGAAGACTCTGCCCAACATGCCTGGTGCAATTATTAGTAATTCCTAAGCTAGGTAAGGATTTAGTTTACCCAGACTATATCCTTATTATATGCGGATGTTAAAATTCTGGCCTTAAGACTTAATAAGGTTATAAACCAATTTATCCACCCAGACTTGAAATGCTTTTATGCAAGGCAAATCCACCACTACAAATCTTAGACAGTTGTAGTATTTTTTTTTTTTAATTCTTTATTTAGAAAGGGAATAGACAAAAACTGTAAACAATATCAGAGAAACATTGAAGTCATTCCCTTCAAGGTTTTTGTTATATATATATGGGGGGAGGGGATAGGTGTCAGGTAGGAAGGGGGAAGTTGCGAAGTCAATTGAAGTGGCAAATACAATTCCAGTGACAAGCTGCATGGAGGGAGGTAGGGATACGGCAGTAGGTACTAAAAAGATACATTACATAGTTGTCTCTTTGAGAGAGATACAGCATCCAGACCGGATGAACCAGAGATGTCTCAGAGCCCAAATGATCACAGAACAAGGAAGTTACTGAGGCGTAGGTGGACAAGGAATCACAGCTTTCCTGGAGGTACCAGTGGGCCCAAACGAGATCAAACTTATGCCGCTTGTCATGAAGGTAGTAAGTAATAGATTCCATGCCTGCCATATGCCAAACAATGTTCTAGAGGGCTGACACAGTTGGGGGGTGTCATGGTTTTTCCAGTGTCTAGCAGTCAAGGATTTGGCAGCCACCAGGATGTGAGGCATAGGGCGGGGGATGAGGAATGTCCAAGGGTCTTTAGATAATAATGGTTGTTCTGAAATGGAATTAAGAACAGACAGAACCAATTTCCTGAATAGGACTATACGCGGGTAGGTCCACCAGGTGTGGAGGAGGATACCCCTCTGAGCACAGTTCCGCCAGCAGCTCGGAGTAGACAGGGAACATTTTGGAGAGTTTATCAGGAGTATAGTACCATCTGTAATACAGTTTAACTGAGTATTTTAAGCTCAAAGTGCATGCATTGAAAAGGCAATCTTTGACTGGAAGAATTGATTTAGTCAAAATGATAATACAATCCAAATTTGTATGTGTTCCAACATGCTGTTTTATTATTAAAAAAAATATGTATACAATCCTGCTTTTGTGGTTTTGGAAAGGTGGAATGATGCCCAAGCAAGAAGTATTTATTTCTTGGTGGTGTTTAGAAAAAACATATCCATTGTGCCTGATTCATGTCTGAAAGCAACTTGCATGTAAGTTGCATTTTTTAAAAGAGCATTCAACTTCAGCATAGTTCTGTTCATATTCAAATCCATGCTTATCTCAAGATATGTTTCAGTTTGAATCTGGGTGCAAGTACACTCTGCCTACAGTACTTGCCGTATGTAAACACACAGAACAGACTGTAGTATATCCACAAGTTTATGTACAATAAAAGTGTACATCAGTATGCATTTTTTAATGAGATTTTATTTATTTTTTATTAAATATTTCAATAAATACTGGAAATACAATGCATGTTTGTATTATATCTTGGTTCCATACAGTTATGTTATAGCTTGTGACACGCATATATATGTGTAATTTTTAAATGAAATACTATGACGTGAAAATCATCATTTACAGATGGCATTCACACCATAGAAAATATGGGTCAAAACAAGTGTACTTATGACAAACAGAGGACTTAAATCATCCGCATCTGCATTGGAATGCCCATACTGTATATGGCCTAAGTTGGTCTTCCCCTTCCCTACCCTGTTCTGGTTTTCAAGTCGTAGACAGTCGTGTTAGATCTGCATTTCATTGTTGTAATGTCTGTTTCTTGGCATGCACAGAGCAATTTCAAGCAAGATACGCTACACAAACTGACCTACATGTGAACATGAATCAGACTCATTTACTCCGCTTTCTTTCAATTTTACTACAACAAAAACACTCTCTTGCCAATATTGTTTACATATTCTTTGCTGCATCAGAAGGTATAAGGAAACTAATGGTATTTCCTGAAAAGTCAGTTTTTTAGGGAAAAAAAAGTATCATTTTTCTGGGTACTGGATAATCAAATTGCTGATATTGATAATGGTATGTGACCAGCCCAAAAAGTTCCAAAATAGGTTTAGTTAGGGGGTGAGAAAAGCCTCAGCGATGAGGGGTTTAAGGGGCAACATCCCTACTAAAGTAAAATATATAGTAGGTTTCAATGTACTATTCAGTAGATATTGTGATACATTTTAATAGCAGAGAATAATTAGTTTAGCAAGACCATCTCCTGGATGAACAAGGGACAAAGGGGATGTTAGGGAGTATATAAAAAAAACATACATATTATACTGTATACTAAATAGCTAACTCTTCTTAAAATGAAATTTATACAAAAAACATGACTTTGCAGTTTAACCATTGACATAGAATATCTTGATGTTACATCATAAATATATGTGTAAAAGTGTTAAACCTTAAATATTAAACACTCCCATAATCTCTTAGCCCACATCATGTGTAGGTTCATATATAACAGCATAAAAGAAAATTATTACAAATGTTTAGCAAACTGCTTTATATGTAATTGGAGAATACTTGGTCTTGTCATGCATAGTGGTTTCTGCAAACCAAAGTTAAAAATATTCTTACATCCTCTAGAACTTTGCTCCATGTTTGTTATCATTTGATTTACTAAACCACCTCTTCAGTTTTAAAGCAGGAGAATGAATTTCAAATTAGTACAGGAAAATTAAATTACATGTTGAGAATACAATAGCAAGGCACCTTTTTTACTTCACGGATAATTAGCAATTTGTTTCACACTGCGCACAGAGCTGGCAACAGAATAGCTTTCAGTCTCAGTGGGACTTTTGTGCATTCCTTAGGGTGCAAGTGTACTGAACATAACAAACAAGTGTCATTTTCCCAGGCTCAATGGAATGAAACATTTTAAATGCTACTTCTATTAAATGTTTATATATTAGGGATGAGCGCACTCGGATTTATGAAATCCGAGCCCACCCGAACGTTGCGGATCCGAGTCGGATCCGAGACAGATCCGGGTATTGGCGCCAAATTCAAATGTGAAACTGAGGCTCTGACTCATAATCCCGTTGTCGGATCTCGCGATACTCGGATCCTATAAATTCCCCGCTAGTCGCCGCCATCTTCACTCGGGCATTGATCAGGGTAGAGGGAGGGTGTGTTAGGTGGTCCTCTGTGCTGTTTAGTTCTGTGCTGTTTAGTTCTGTGCTGTGCTGTGCTGTGCTGTGCTGTGCTGTGCTGTGTTCTGCAGTATCAGTCCAGTGGTGCTGTGTGCTGTGCTCTGTCCTTTTGAGGTCAGTGGTGCTGCTGGGTCCTGTGCTGTGTCCTGTTCAGTCCAGTGGTGCTGTGTCCTGTGCTCTGTGCTTCTAAGGGCATAGTTATTTCCCCAATATTCCCCTGTGTTTAAAAAAATAAAAAAAAGTTTTTTTAAAAAATACCAAAAACTACTTTAATTTTTTTTAATTACCACAAAATTTGCACAACCAATCCTGCAGTATAAGCCCATTGGTACTGCAATATTACCAAGTTCACACATTCAGCAGTAAAAGTCCAGTGGTACTGCAATATTACAAAGTTTACACATTCTGCAGTATCAGTCCAGTGGTGCTGTGTCCTGTGCTCTGTCCTGCTGAGTTCCGTAGTGCTGCTGGGTCCTGTGCCGTGTCCTGTTCAGTCCAGTGGTGCTGTGTTCTGTGCTCTGTGCTTCTAAGGGCATAGTTATTTCCCCATTATTCCCAAGTTTTTAAAAAATAAAAAAAAAGTAAAAAAAAATAAAAAATTTAAAAAAAAAAAAAAATATATAATAATTATAACCAAATTTGCAAAACCAATCCAGCAGTATAAGTCCATTGGTACTGCAATATTACAAAGTTCACACATTCTGCAGTATCAGTCCAGTGGTGCTGTGTCCTGTGCTCTGTCCTGCTGAGTTCCGTAGTGCTGCTGGGTCCTGTGCCGTGTCCTGTTCAGTCCAGTGGTGCTGTGTCCTGTGCTCTGTGCTTCTAAGGGCATAGTTATTTCCCCATTATTCCCAAGTTTTTAAAAAATAAAAAAAAAGTAAAAAAAAATAAAAAATTAAAAATTAAAAAAAAAATATATAATTATAACCAAATTTGCAAAACCAATCCAGCAGTATAAGTCCATTGGTACTGCAATATTACAAAGTTCACACATTCTGCAGTATCAGTCCAGTGGTGCTGTGTCCTGTGCTCTGTCCTGCTGAGTTCCGTAGTGCTGCTGGGTCCTGTGCCGTGTCCTGTTCAGTCTAGTGGTGCTGTGTCCTGTGCTCTGTGCTTCTAAGGGCATAGTTATTTCCCCACTATTCCCAAGTTTTTTAAAAGTAAAAAAAAATAAAAAAATAAAAATTAAAAAAAAAATATATAATTATAACCAAATTTGCAAAACCAATCCAGCAGTATAAGTCCATTGGTACTGCAATATTACAAAGTTCACACATTCTGCAGTATCAGTCCAGTGGTGCTGTGTCCTGTGCTCTGTCCTGCTGAGTTCCGTAGTGCTGCTGGGTCCTGTGCCGTGTCCTGTTCAGTCCAGTGGTGCTGTGTCCTGTGCTCTGTGCTTCTAAGGGCATAGTTATTTCCCCACTATTCCCAAGTTTTTTAAAAATAAAAAAAAAGTAAAAAAAAATAAAAAATTTTAAAAAAAATATATATATAATAATTATAACCAAATTTGCAAAACCAATCCAGCAGTATAAGTCCATTGGTACTGCAATATTACCAAGTTCACACATTCTGCAGTATCTTGTGCTACATATAATGGAGACCAAAAATTTGGAGGATAAAGTAGGGAAAGATCAAGACCCACTTCCTCCTAATGCTGAAGCTGCTGCCACTAGTCATGACATAGACGATGAAATGCCATCAACGTCGTCTGGCAAGCACGATGCCCAATCTCCTAGTACAGGGCATGTAAAATCCAAAAAGCCCAAGTTCTCAAAAAACAGCAAAAAAAGAAACTTAAAATCATCTGAGGAGAAACGTAAAGTTGGCAATATGCCAATTACGACAAGTAGTGGCAAGGAACGGCTTAGGCCCTGTCCCGTGTTCATGACTAGTGGTCCAGCTTCACCCAAGGATCTAAGCCCTCCTCCCCCCCCCTACAAAAAATTTAAGAGAGTTATGCTGTCAGCAACAACAACAAAACAGCAAAGAACTCTGCCTTCTAAACAGATGACATCACAAATCCCCAAGGCGAGTCCAAGGGTGTTGTTGGTTGTGAACCCTGACCTTCCCATCACTGTACGGGAAGAGGTGACTCCATCCAGCATTTGCAGCACGCCCTCTGCATATGCTGGAAGGATCACCCACAGTCCAGTTACAGATTTGGCTAATGAAGGTGTGAATGTTGTACACTGGGAGGAGGATATTGATGTAGCTGGCGCTGAGGAGGATGTTGATGATTATGATGCAGACAGATACCAAATTGCATTTCTCAATTTCTATTTATATTCTAGATTATATAACGGCTGAAAAGTTTTCTGTTTTACTCCTAGTGGAGAGGGGATCTGATGCAGACAGATACCAAACTGCCTTTGTCCATTTCTTTGTATATTTGAATTGCTAGTTCTACAGTCTATGCAGGCTGCTTTATTTATATTCAACTACAAGTGTAGGGCGGGGGGGGGGGCATAGATAGCCACCAAAGTAACGTGGTCCATTTAATTTCACTTTCTAGCTCCACAGTCTGTGCAGCCTGCTTTTTTTTATCTTAAAAGTATTTATATTTACAAGCCTTGCAATCTAAATTAACTAGAGGTAGTGACGTGGTAGAACTCCAAAAGGCAGTTTGGAAGCCCCTGTACAAACTGGCTCTATTTTACCTGAGTTGTCCCCCCTCCAGTGTGTACTCGGAAAGAGTTTTTAGTGCAGCGGGGAACCTGGTCAGTGAGCGGCGAAGGAGGTTGCTTCCTCACAACGTTGAAAAAATGATGTTTATAAAAATGAATAATCAATTCCTCAATGAAGTACAGCACTGCCCTCCAGATACTACAGAGGGACCTGTGGTTGTGGAGTCCAGCGGGGACGAATTGATAATGTGTGATGAGGAGGAAGTACACACTGTAGGGGGAGAGGAATCAGAGGTTGAGGATGAGGACGACATCTTGCCTCAGTAGAGCCTGTTTAGTCTGTACAGGGAGAGATGAATAGCTTTTTTGGTGTGGGGGCCCAAACAAACCAATCATTTCAGCCAAAGTTGTTTGGTAGGCCCTGTCGCTGAAATGATTGGTTTGTTGAAGTGTGCATGTCCTATTTCAACAACATAAGGGTGGGTGTGAGGGCCCAAGGACAATTCCATCTTGGAACTTTTTTTTTGGCATTATATGACCAATCAACAGTCGTTTGCCATGTTCAAAAAGTAAAACCAAATTTTAAAAAATTCAAGAAATGAAACCAAAAGTAAAATGCCGTGTCATAATTTAAACAAGAGGTATTGACGTGCTCTAAAACTACTGTATTGTTGTTTATATTTTATAAACACTACACTTGAAAGCTTGAGTCTTTCAATAAAAAAGTAACTGTCCATTGCACGAATATTTGCAACAGGGACAATTTTAGGGTTAAGAAAGCCAACTGATAACACTTCGACGCTGTCTGTCTTTATAAACACTACACTTGGAAGTTGGAGGAGGTATTGTGGCCCCGGCACCAAATTTACTACCGGGGCCACTCCACTGTGCAGTCCATATTTAGGTGTATCAGATATTAAACAACGGTGACAGTTGATGCCCAATTTTTTAATTATATTGTGGCCTCGGTACCAAATTGTGTACCGGGGCCACCACACTACGCAGTCCAGATACTTGTTTGGTGGAATTCAGACCAGTTGAGGGTTTTATTATTATATTGTGTGGACCACTCTATCTATACCACACTACAACTCTATACCACTCTATTTCATACTTTAATTCTATTTCATACTTTAATTCTATTTCATACTTTAATTCTATGACTAATTACCATAAAGAGGAACAAAATAAACCAATTTTACCAAAAGTATAATATGACTTAGACTTACAAACACTACACTTGAAAGATCGTGCCTTTAAATGAAAAAGTCAGTCTTCATTGCACGACTATGTGCAACAGGGACAGTTTTTTGGGTTTACAAAGTCAACGAATAACACTTCGACCCTGTCTGTCTTTAACATACTTGATGGGATCTCAATGACGAATTGTCTGTACCATGTTTGGAGGAGGTATTGTGGCCCCGGTACCAAATTGGGTACCGGGGCCACTCCACTATGCAGTCCAGATAGAGGTGTATCAGATATTAAACAACGTTGACTGTTGATGCCCAATTTTTTAATTATATTGTGGCCTCGGTACCAAATTGTGTACCGGGGCCACCACACTACGCAGTCCATACCCTTTTTTGGTGGAATTCTGACACGTGGAGGGTTTTTTAATTATATTGTGGCCTCGGTACCAAATTGTGTACCGGGGCCACCACACTACGCAGTCAAGATAGATAGATGCGTATCATAGATAAAGTTCATTCAGTGGTGTGGGGCAAATTGAAAAATATTCAAAATGCACTGACATTATCAAAAACAAGAGGTTGTCACACGCTAAAACTCCAACATGTATATGATGGAGAGGATGGAGGAGCAGCCGTATGTGTAGTGTAATGCAGACCTGTTGAAGGTTTTTTATATATTTTATTGTGGTGCCCAGTGCCCACTCCTCTAGGCAGTCCAGGTACATTTATTGGTGCGAATCATAAAAGTTCAGGGTTTTTAATAGATATTGTGGTGACCCACTCCTCTACGCAGTCCAGGTACATTTATTGGTGCGAATCATAAAAGTTCAGGGTTTTTAATATATCTTGTGGTGACCCACTCCTATACGCAGTCCAGGTACATTTATTGGTGCGATTCATAAAAGTTCAGGGTTTTTAATAGATATTGTGGTGACCCACTCCTCTACGCAGTCCAGGTACATTTATTGGTGCGAATCATAAAAGTTCAGGGTTTTTAATATATCTTGTGGTGACCCACTCCTCTACGCAGTCCAGGTACATTTATTGGTGCGAATCATAAAAGTTCAGGGTTTTTAATATATATTGTGGTGACCCACTCCTCTACGCAGTCCAGGTACATTTATTGGTGCGAATCATAAAAGTTCAGGGTTTTTAATATATCTTGTGGTGACCCACTCCTATACGCAGTCCAGGTACATTTATTGGTGCGATTCATAAAAGTTCAGGGTTTTTAATAGATATTGTGGTGACCCACTCCTCTACGCAGTCCAGGTACATTTATTGGTGCGAATCATAAAAGTTCAGGGTTTTTAATATATCTTGTGGTGACCCACTCCTATACGCAGTCCAGGTACATTTATTGGTGCGATTCATAAAAGTTCAGGGTTTTTAATAGATATTGTGGTGACCCACTCCTCTACGCAGTCCAGGTACATTTATTGGTGCGAATCATAAAAGTTCAGGGTTTTTAATATATCTTGTGGTGACCCACTCCTCTACGCAGTCCAGGTACATTTATTGGTGCGAATCATAAAAGTTCAGGGTTTTTAATATATATTGTGGTGACCCACTCCTCTACGCAGTCCAGAAAGATACCTTGTTGCAACGTTTTGGACTAATAACTATATTGTGAGGTGTTCAGAATACACTGTAAATTAGTGGAAATGCTTGTTATTGAATGTTATTGAGGTTAATAATAGCCTAGGAGTGAAAATAAGCCCAAAAACTTGATTTTTAAACTTTTTATGTTTTTTTCCAAAAAAATCCGAATCCAAAACCTTAAATCCGAACCGAGACCTTTCGTCAAGTGTTTTGCGAGACAAATCCGAACCCCAAAAATAACGAAAATCCGGATCCAAAACACAAAACACGAGACCTCAAAAGTCGCCGGTGCACATCCCTATTATATATTATTTTGCCAGAATTGAGTACACAAAATAAAAATCTGCATCCTACAGGTAGTACATCCAATGCTGTAAAATTATTTTATATATCCTTGTAGCCTAGCACGCTGAAGCCCGTGGAACATTCAGTGATCAGTCACACACATGTAAAGATAAACACGAAAACTGATGTGTTTTCACTTGTTTTTCCATGGCTTTTCATGTGCTGAATTGTAAAACACTATGATTGTTTTGTAAAAAACCCATTCATCTATGCTTTTGTGGCGTTGGCAAAAGAAAAGCACATAGGTGTTAATGAGCGCTAACAGTTAAAAAACAACATCAGTTGTGGACAAAATACTGTTCCAAGTCTGTATATCTTAAATAATTTGATTTGAAATATGTACTCTGATTTAAAACATCACTAATGTACAACTCATATAGTACAGAACGTTATTAATTTATTTAGTTGCTACATCTGATATATGTCTACGTGCGTAAAAACATGAACCCAGAAAAAAATATGGGGTTGAATTTATGCGAGGTTCCAGCAGGTTTGAAAAGTGGAGATGTTGCCTACAGCAACTAATCAGATTCTAGTTATTTATTTAGTACATTCTACAAAATGATAGCTAGAATCTGATTGGTTGCTATAGGGCAGGGCCATCTTTTCCATTGGGCACGATGGGCAGCTGCCCGGGGGCCCTAGGGGCAAGGGGGCCCCATAGGCACAGCTATTAATGAGATTAAATAATCCTGAAAAAGAAAAAAACATACAAAAAAAACCTTCAGGGGTCACTTAGCAAGTACATCTATCTATCTCTATATATCTATATCTAGGGGCCCCAGTGCACTGCTTTGCCCGGGGGCCCATAATGTTGTTAAGATGGCCCTTCTATAGGCAACATCTCCACTTTCTAGACACGCCAGAAAATCGCAGCTTGATAAATAAATAAGACATTTCGGAGACCTGTTTTTTTCTTTATTTCTAAAATATAAGATTTACATATTCAATTATCCCAATAAATATTGACCAAGAAATATGACAGAGCTATAACATTTAACAACTTGACCTATTTAATGGTAATAATCTAAATTGTCAAGCAAAACTTAATATATACAAAATTAAAATGTAATATTGTAAAATAATCAATTAATATCTAAGGCCTTCTTGCCAAATGCTGTAGTATCAGGATTTGCTGCTCTCTGTTCTAGCACTGCTCCAACAATAGAGTGAAATTGTGTGGGGTCAGCCTACTATACATACAGTAGTTTGGAGTTGCACTACATATAGCAACCATATTCTTGTACTTCCTGCCACATGAATCTTCAATGGAGCCCTGGTTACAGAACCAACACCACCCCAGTCTGAGCTTAGTACCTCCCTATATATATGTAGTAGATGAAATGTTAGATTTTTATGCTCAATACTAAAGTCACTGTGTTTCCATAGAGAATAAGTAGCTTCCAGTGTTATGATAACTGTTTATTGTGAGTTTCTGTAGATGTAGCAGAAATCGTACACCTCCCATGTTCTAAGACTGTGCTGTTAAGCATGGCTACAGCCAACAGCAGTTTTAGGATTTTTGTGCAGGTGCCAGAGAACCTGATTGCAACACATAAATTAAGCTGTAGTGGCTGGGCTCTAGAAAGAGCCAGCTCTGTCACTGGATATAGTTGCCTCTCCTGTATGGAGAACTAATTCATTGAAGTCTGTGGATTCCAGTGGGCTTTTCACTGAAAGAGAAGCAGGCGAAGCACTTACAATGACAGCACTAGTTGCAAGTTTATAATGTACCAGGAAGGCACTGTATTTTCTGATACATCTTTATGGATAAGTGGCAGCAGTGCAATGAGTATTGGTGGTCAGGTGTCTCTACTACATGCTGACCTAATTGGTGTATGTGCTACATGCTGGCCAAATTGGTTCTTCCTCACACACTCATCCAATTGAGCTCTGTTATGCTGGACATATGAGACTGTACTATATTCTGGACATTTAAGGCTGCATAGCATGGTGGTCCTGGGTTGTATATTATGGTATTAGGGGAGTACTTAAGTGCGTGTTTTTTTAAAAAAAATTCAGTAATAGATGCAGTGTTGGTTAAATTTCAATGTGGCACATGAGAGTTTTGCCAGAGAAACACTGGACTATTTTGACCTCCCTTTCAGTTGCATAAAGCCACCATTATTTTAGTGGTGTACATTGTCTCCCTGACTGGGAGGACGAACCTGGAGATAAATTGTTACATAAGCAGGCTTCTTTATTGGTCATGTGTCTCATGAGCTAACCACTTTTATCATTAATGAAACTTTATTTTGGATTTAGACAATTATCACATGCAATTTATGAATTTACCCCCAGATCAAAACCTACAATTTTCTCTGCCCTAATAAAAGTTTACATAATTACATTGAAATTCCACTCTTTCATTGTAATAAAATCATAGTTGCCAAAGTTTCCGGGAGAGGGGGCGGGACGAGGCCAATCGCGTCATTTTGGCTCCGCCCCCTGCAAAACCGTAATTTGCGTCGCGGGGGCGGGGCCAAAATGACGCCCTCCAAAATGGCGTGATTCACCGAGAATCGCGTCAAATGGCGCGATTCTCGGTGAAATCCGAGATGCGGGAGAAATGCCATCTCCCCCGGGAGCCCGGGAGACTGACTCGAATTTCGGGAGTCTCCCGGACTTTCCGGGAGAATTGGCAAGTATGAATAAAATATACTGGTATTCATGGTAATTGTATTATTTTCTTGTAGTTGGTATAGTGTGGAAGGTGAAGATTTTTCTTATTCATCAGAGAACTATCCCATGCAGGTGAGACAAACTATTTCAACACCATTACCGTGGAAAGATTTTTTATTGTAAAAGTGATATGCTGTTGTCAAGAGAGGTGGTGATGCTAGATTCACTAATATAATGCAAGAAATGCACCCAATCCATTTTTAATCCATGTAATGGTTTTGGTAGCTATAACTAGTAAATTATACAACTATTGCTCCATGGAATTAATCCAATTGTCAGGATTATTTTTAGTTAACATTAGGTTCAATTAGTTACATTTTTAGCTGAATTACTGGAAGTTTTGTTTTGCCTTTCTCTGGGTCAACCCAGAATTTAAAGAAGGTGGAACTTGATGAACTTTTTGCAATTTTTCATCCTCTTGCCAAGTCCCTATCCTGTGTATTATCTTTTTTTTACAGAAAGGTGTAGATAACAGAGATGCAACTAAACATTCAGAAGGAGATTTCTGCAAAGATCAGTATTTGAATACAGAAAAACCAAAACTTTCAGTGCAAAATGATGCTGTTTTGCTGGAAAATCAAAAGAATATTCAATTTGATGGGGAGAACATGGAAGAAATATGCATTGATCTACCCTCAAAGGATATAGAGGTGGTAGAATATCCGTTGGTGTTAAACTGCGAAAGAGATCTGTGTGAATCTACAAGCTGTTTGTCAGAACAGTCCTCTCATGATCTTAGTGACAAAGGTAGGAATTGCTTTTCTAAGCAAGGGTCATAAAAATTACATAATATCTCTGTAAAATACTTGTTTCTAATTGAGAAGTCAGCAGTGGGTTTGTCTAACTCAGTGATGGGCAACAGGCGGCCCTCAGCTTTCACTAGTTCCTTCATGCTTTACTAGCAGATTTGTTTGTTGTAACTTGAAACACTTGTTTAAATGCCTTCTGATTTGTTATTATAGGTGGCTCTTTCTAAATGTATTGCTCTAACTTATTACTGAGATTAAAGGTGATGTGTAGCCTTTTTGAAGACTTCATAGAACTTTTTAACTGACGTGCAATTATTTTATTAAAAGCTTGCTTGTTTAAAATAAAGCAAAACTGTAGAAAATAAATCCTAGATAGTCTGGCTCTAATCAATATGACATACTTCCATATCTAATAGCTGGGGAGCTAATCTCTTTCAAGTTACAAAATATACATTCTCAGCACTCTTAAGCATGCTATTACTAGACATTCATTTGTAGGCTTCACAGTGTCCCCAGGGAGAGAGGGAACTGAAATGACAGACAGTTGCCAGGGTGAGAGTTGCTACTCTGATTTGGAGGTCAGCTGGAGATTATATGGTCTTGAGGTGAAATGACTACAATAGGAATATTGGTAATATGTCTCTTCCTCTCATGATTTCTCTATCACTGCTTAGTTGTTACTCGTTTGCCTCTGTTTTTTTCAAAAGTAGTTACTGGCCTCTTTTTTTATGTGGCTATAGTTGGAAGCATGCCATTTACTTCTATTAGGATAGCAGTACGGTGGCTTAGTGGTTAACACTTCTGCCTCACAGCACTGGGATCATGAGTTTAATTTCCAACCATGGCCTTATCTGTGTGGAGTTTGTATGTTTTCCATGTGCTTGAGTGGGTTTACTCCGGGTGCTCCGGTTTTCTCCCACACTCCAAAAGAGACCTACTAGTAGGTTTTTTGGTTGCTATTAAATTGACCTTTGGTCTGTCTGTCTGTCTGTGTGTGTGTGTGTGTGTGTGTGTGTATGTTAGGGAATTTATACTGTAAGCTCCTATGGGGCTGGAACTGATGTGAGTGAGTTCTCTGTACAGCGCTGCGGAATTAGTGGCGCTTTATAAATTGATGATATTAAAACTCCGTTACCCCATAAAGATAATTAGCTTCTCCCCGTGGGCTGCTTTGTGAAGCTGTTTTTTCCTGTGGCTCTGTTAGTTTAGCAGCCCGATGCTGTATGAATCTGCGGACGATGGACGTATGAGAGGGAGAACCAATGACAAGCCGCAATCATGGACATTACAGCTTCTGGTTGGTCCTCTCACCCCTATTCTGCAGCTCAACAAGCCATCAGCTCATTTCCTTCCCACTACCCTCTGACACCCTTTCTTCATTTGACCCCACAAATGAAGAGGAAATTTCTACGCTCTTCTTATCTTCCTACTCTACCTCCTGTCCTCTTGATCCTATTCCCTCGCAAATTGGTAGATCCCTGTCTTCTGTGCTCATTTCACCTCTAACTCAAATCTGTAATCTCTCACTCTCTACTGGCATCTTTCCATCACTATACAAGCATGCAGTGATTACTCCTATTCTAAAAAAACAAAACTCCGACCCAAACTCTCTCTCAAATTACCGTCCCATCTCTCAGCTCCCTTGCCCCTCCAAGCTTCTAGAGAGACTTGCCTACACTCGCCTCACACGCTTTCTTTCCGCAAACAACCTGTTGGATCCTCTTCAGTCTGGCTTTCGTTCTCAACACTCCACAGAGACTGCGCTGACCAAGGTTGTTAATGATCTGATCACTGCTAAGACTGAACGCCATTACTCTCTCCTAATTCTCCTTGATCTCTCGGCTGCATTTGACACCGTTGACCACTCTCTTCTCATACAAACGCTGCAATCCCTAGGTCTTCAAGACACAGTTCTATCCTGGTTCTCATCTTACCTCTCTAATCGCTCTTTCACTGTTAATTTCTCTGGAGCCACCTCTGCTCCGCTTCCCCTATCAGTTGGAGTACCACGAGGCTCGGTGCTAGGTCCTCTACTGTTCTCTATCTATACCGCTTCTCTTGGAAATCTAATAAGTTCCTTTGGCTTTCAGTATCATCTCTATGCGGATGATACCCAAATCTATCTATCCTCTCCTGATATCTCGACATCTGTGTTGTCCCGTGTAACTGACTGTCTTTCTGCCATTTCATCTTGGATGTCCTCTCGTCAACTCAAACTTAATCTTTCTAAAACAGAGTTAATAATATTCCCACCCGCCAACAAGAGCATACCTGACATTTCTATCTCTGTTGATAACATGACCATAAATCCCACCCCACAAGCTCGCTGCCTAGGTGTAATCCTTGATTCACGCCTATCCTTTGTTCCCCACATTGACTCTATATCTAAATCATGTTACATACATCTAAAGAACATTTCCAGAATCCGCACATATCTCACACAAGACACTGCTAAAACCTTAATTCATGCACTAATCATCTCCCGCATTGACTATTGCAATTCCCTCCTTACTGGTCTTCCCAAAAACAGACTCAAACCCCTAAAATCTATTTTGCATGCTTCGGCAAGACTGATTTTCCTTGCAAATAGCTATTCCTCTGTTGAATCACTCTGTATGTCTCTACACTGGCTGCCTGTCTTCTACCGAATCCAATATAAAATACTTTTACTAACCTACAAGGCCATCAACAAAGCTGCACCAACATACATCTCCTCTCTTGTCTCAAAATATCTCCCAACTCGCCAACTCCGTTCTGCAAATGATCTGCGTCTCTCATCCACCCTCATTACATCCTCTCATTCCCGGTTACAGGACTTTTTTCGGGCTGCACCCACTCTATGGAACTCTCTCCCTCGCACAATAAGACTCTCCTCTGTTCTACAAACTTTCAAGCGTTCTCTGAAAACCTACCTATTCAGACAAGCTTATAATATTCCTTAACCACCATCTTAACCTCACTACCTTTAGCCTGTTACACAATTTCACACAAGACAACTACCCCCGGACCAACATTGTTGTGTGACAGGATCATTTAGCTTATGAGTCACCTTACCTTTGCAGTCTGGCTGGGCCAAGATGCAAAATGTATACTTAACCTCATGTGTCAATCTCCCATTGTCCCATAGATTGTAAGCTTGCGAGCAGGGCCTTCTCACCTCTTTGTCTGTTTTACCCAGTTTGTTTATTAGTTTATTACGTTTGTCCCCAATTGTAAAGCACTACGGAATATGTTGGCGCTATATAAATAAATGATGATGATGATGATATTTCAAAGTGGTGAACAAAAATGCGCACCACTTTACTGGTAATCAAACTTTAAACTTAGACTGTAATGTGTACACCAGGAATACCTTTAGTTTATTCATTTTACACAGATAATTCTTTAGAACCATCACTGCTCTGAGGAAACTCCACTGTAAACATGATACGCATAATAATTGGAATTAATATGCAATTCTTAGTGTTTAGTTTTTTTTTATTCCAAGGATAAATGGGTATATACCCATTTAAGGGCTTTACAGAATATCATGAAGTGGAAAAATATACTATGATTTATTCTTTGCTAATAATTGTATTGATAAAAGTCCAAGTCAATCCTCCTCAGCCTTTTAATGAATAATATATTTACATAAATTATTGTGGTTTCTGGAGATCACCAGTATCCTGGATGCACAACAAGAGCCATTTGGGCCACTTCAGCACTATACAGTGTCGGTATACAGTAAACAAGAGTTGGGACACCCTTTAAAGATAGTGTTACACAATTGATTGCTTTTGTTTTGATGTTGACCTGTGAAAATACTTAAAATTATTTCCATTATATGGATCATAAAGAGAGTAAGTAGCTAAAAGAGTATTACACTGAATGTTTTCTATATGTGTTCTTTTCACAATATTCTATATAATATAATAATTCTATTGAGAAATATACATATACAAGTGACTATAATATATTATAATTTATAGTTCTAACTGAAGATATGTATATTAAAAATCTACAAGCTGAGAATAATTGTAAGGGACATTGCATGTATATGTAGTGTGGCAAGAGCCCGCTACTGCTGAAGCACACGCGAACAACTTCTTCCTTTTTATGTAGTTTTATTGTCAGGATGGTAAATGTTTTGACACCGTACAGATTTCACAGCAATACTTGGAGACCCTAAACGCTAGCTAGACATAGCTCAGCTCTCTCAAGACCAGCCAGCTTCCCCAGCGTTGATCTCCGTGCACAAATGATACAAACAAGCTTTTATACCTGATACTCCTCCCCCAGCCTTAGCTTGATGGACAGGTGACACACCCACCTTCTCTTTAAAAGGAAACGCCCCATCACTGTCTCTGTTTGCACTAAAGAGACACACCCTGTCTGTTTGCTGAGAGGAAGGATTTCTCTGCATGTAAGTTAACCAAACTTAAACTATTGTTTGTTACACATAGGTCTTTACATTCAATCTAGGTGCATTGCTGCACAAATGTTTTACTTTACTTCCCTGCTTTCTCTGCATATTGCCATCTAAATGCCTCCTTTTGTTACAGTAGATTTATTCATGTGTGTTTATATGTGGAAACATTTATATTTGTAATAGACCATAGAGTGAGACTAAAATAGAACATTTTCCATAGATCACAATAGCTGCATACATTCGCATGTAAAGTAGAAAATGTAGGTACAATTCAGAATGTTTTCTAGCAAATTAGTTTTCGTTCATATATTGGCAACTATAGTTGTAACTCTAAAAAGCTGTATTTTTATATACTCTACTTTATATAGATAAATTAAATTGTTCATTGTTATCTTAAAGTAGTGCTCCCCACGTAAAGTTTAAAAAAATCTACCCAGGCTGCCATTTACTGGAGCCCTGGGGGCTGCTCCATGCAGCGGGGTTTCCCAGGGCATTGCGGTTCATCTCAAATCCTGCCTGAAAACAGGGGTTGTGTTACCCTATGAATAGGGAGGGGGAGGGGTTGAACAGGAAGACCAATCGGAGCATTAGATGGTAATGCAGAGGGGGGGGTCGGGTGCCGCGAATCGGGGGAGGGGGGGTCGGGTGCCGCGAATCGGGTCCCGGCAGCCTCTTCTCCTCTCAATGTCTCAGAGATAGAGAGAGGAGGAGAGGCTGCCGGGACCCGACGAGCAATCACTTGACTCTTTTTTTTTTTTTATCTGGACTGACCGAGGAGGAGCAGCGCGCCGGAGAAGAAAGGCAATAGAAAGGTAAGAAAACAACGGAGGGACAGACGTGGTGATGGTGAAGGGGCACAGAATTGGTGATAGTGATTGGCACAGAGGTGGTGATGGGCACAGAGGTGGTGATGGTGAAGGTCACAGAGATGGTGATTGGCACAGAAGTGGTGATGGTGATTGGCACAGAAGTGGTGATGGTGAAGGGCACAGAGGTGGTGATGGTGAAGGGGCACAGAATTGGTGATAGTGATTGGCACAGAGGTGGTGATGGTGAAGGGCACAGAGTGGTGATGGTGAAGGGCACAGAGTGGTGATGGTGAAGGGGCACAGAATTGGTGATGGTGATTGGCACAGAAGTGGTGATGGTGATTGGCACAGAAGTGGTGATGGTGATTGGCACAGAAGTGGTGATGGTGCAGGGGCACAGAATTGGTGATGGTGATGGGCACAGAGGTGGTGATGGTGAAGGGCACAGAGATGGTGATTGGCACAGAAGTGGTGATGGTGATTGGCACAGAGGTGGTGATGGTGAAGGGGCACAGAATTGGTGATAGTGATTGGCACAGAGGTGGTGATGGTGAAGGGCACAGAAGTGGTGATGGTGAAGGGCACAGAGGTGGTTATGGTGAAGGGCACAGAGGTGGTGATGGTGAAGGGGCACAGAATTGGTGATAGTGATTGGCACAGAGGTGGTGATGGTGAAGGGCACAGAAGTGGTGATGGTGAAGGGCACAGAGGTGGTTATGGTGAAGTGCACAGAGGTGGTGATGGTGCAGGGGCACAGAATTGGTGATGGTGATGGGCACAGAGGTGGTGATGGGCACAGAGGTGATGGTGAAAGGGCACATGTGATATTGTGAAGGGGCAAAAGTGACAATGAAGGGGCACAGTGTGATGATAGAGGGACAAAAGTGACAAGAGCACATACTTGGATTTATGCGTATTATTTTTACAAACAACTTAAGTAAGTATTTCTGCCCTGACTTCAATATTTATTAAGTTGTTTTGACCCAACTATTTAAAAAAACGGGACTGCTTGGTAATTATTTAGGGGTGCCTTTTTCTGCAGCAGGGTGGCCTTGCGCTTTTCACATGTTAGGTACGCCCCCAAAGATGCAAGCCACGCCCTCACCTTCTTTGGCGGCACATGCTTTCATATCTACGTAACTATAGGGGTATATGGTAGGCATGCGGCGGCACATGCTTTCATATCTACTTAACTATAGGGGTATATGGAAGGCATGCGGCGGCACATGCTTTCATATCTACTTAACTATAGGGGTATATGGTAGGCATGCGGCGGCACATGCTTTCACTTCTACGTAACTATAGGGGTATATGGTAGGCTGCAAAATTATAGTGCTATGGATTGTTTCAGGGAGGGGGCCCAAAAACAGTATCCTGCCTAGGGCCCTATGAGGTCTAAATCCGGCTCTGCTTTCAACGCAAAAATATCATACAAAAGACATCCTCATATAGGAAGTATAGCATGACTCTTTAAACATGGACCTGTGATTGAAGCTTAAAAAAAAAAATGGATTTGTCAAATTTGATAAAATTTCTGTTACCCAAGAGTCAGCCATCAGTCAACTCTATTGGCTTTTTTTTTAGCAACCACTTTAATATATGTTGATGCAATAAAGAGTGACAAAAAAAGCAGCATCCCTCTATTTGGATTTTGGTGGACTAAATATGCCTGAAGCGTGCCTTATGCAATCAATACTTTTTGATTGCTGCTTTAATTGTTTTGTTTTGGAATTCTAATTATGTAACCTGTTTGAGACTAGGACAGTGTTTGCTTACTGCAGCTGTCCTTCCATCAGGGCAGAATCGCCTTACCAGTTCTCAAATGCCTCTACTGTAGGTGAAACTATAGAAAAATCTTATGTAATATAATCTACATAAAAACACCTGAGAGTAAAATAGTACTTTGCTCACTATTAATTGTTGCAGATGTGCAAGTCCTGGGATGAGCAGGTATCCTGTAGATTAGAAGGCCCTAATGCTGAGCAGTAGTCAACTCATGGAAAGAAGGTTGGAGAGATAAAGCACAGCAAAGAAGAACTAACTTAAACACTTTTGTATTACACCAGTGCTCCAAGGTCTGTAGAGACTCTCAAGGAAATTCTCAAGAAGTGCACTGTGCAAAAGTTTGCATGTCACATCAAAGTCCGACCTATCACTTTAAAAGCGCCCCTTTTATTAAATGTAATGTTTCTGTTTTTCTGTTTTAGATGTGTGAATAGCTAAAATGAATCAGAGTAATGATACATTTGAACTTCTTTACTCCAGTTGGGTCTTTTGTATGTTTAAAACTTTTCATTTATATTGGGCAACATGTGCCTGGAATTGTGTTTCTGTAGTTGCAATCTGCATCCCTTTAAAGTATAAATCTGGTGCAAAATTCAAGCCAGCAAGTAGTACCCTTAAAAATGCATACTCTCCACCTGCTTACTTTTATTTCGACAATCTTGTTTGTGTATTTCGGTTGTTTTCTGCTACATAAATTATCTCCATATATTAGTAAATCGCAATAGAAGTCCATGCAAAGTAAGAATTATAACAGATGTAGGGACATCTTTTATGTGTGGCTGTTTTATAGTATATGACAGAAAACCGCATTGAAATCAAATATGAAATAAGACTTAAATATATATATATTTATAAATAAATGTTCAGGTCGGCCGAGATTTTTAACAATTCTTATTTAAATTTCATTCAATGTTATTGTTTACAATTGAATAGCTGGTTATCTCTTTAAATATATTTTTTAGACATTTTTAGCATTTGAAATCTTTCACTCTTAATTAATAAACCAGCACAGCCACTTTCCCTTTCCACCTTCCTCTCACTCCCATTTTCTTCATCCTCTCTATACCTATACATGTATAGCTGTTTTATGTAATTCACATTCCTACTGTCCTTCCTGTGAAGGTGATTGTTTTCGCAATACCAGGGCTGACCTTAGGCAATTTACCCATGCAGGCTGGCAGTGTGTGTCCTATCGGGCTGCAGTTTAGCTCAATTGCCTGGCTCCAGTAATGTTTAAGTATGTATTTCACAACTAGGCAAATAAATATCTTAAGACAAATAATAACAAATAATGCTAACAAAGAAGCTATCTTTTTATTTTAAGTCACCGCGACAGATATAGCAGTTTGAAAGAATTCGTTAATTGCATTATAACATTGGGCTATAGTGCAAAGGATAAAACACTGCAAAGAAATATCATACTTTGCAAGCCAAATGTGAGGTATGTAGGTTGGGAAAAATGCATGGTTCTCAGGTCAGTATCCCAGCAAGGCAAAAGCCCAGACCAGTATTACTCCGTTTTTGGCGGACATACACCATTTCAAAGGTAGACAGAGTTCTTGTAGGTAGTGCTGAGAGCTGCACTACCCGTTCATACCTTCTCTTAGCTTCCAAGTCTTCAACAGTCCAGCGGGAACTGTAACCCCAGCCAGTTCTGCCTCCCAGCTTGATCCCTGGGCTCCTGTTTTTATACCTGCTGCCCATGCTGCTGTACTCTGGGTTTTGGATAAACTAGCCTCCCTGGTTGTCCTGATTTGGTGGCCTTTATCTTTAGGGGTTTGGTTAGGGTCAGAGTCGCTTCTCATATCTCTCCTGGTCCTCCTGATGGTTGTGGCTCTAGGAAGCTTGGAGATAATGGTTCTGGTTCAAAAAGCTCAAAGAGGACATAATCACTTGTGATACTGAAATTATGGTTTTGTCACTCACCGGACTGTGAGTGCTACTTCCAAGGTAGCTAGGAACCGTGTCCGTCCATTATTATGAGGTACTGCGCATGTGCAGTCCCTTTTAACCTTCAGTTCTGTTCCTTTAACTTAATTGGCTGATCAGGCAACTCTCCCTATATTAAGCACCTGTGGTCAATACCACGTTGCCTGATCTTGGAGTCTCATGGAGTCTCATTCCTCATGAGTCTCTGAAGGTGTTCCAGTGCCTCCTCATGTGTTCAGCTGATGCTGATTCCTGTTTGCCGTTTGTGGTTTCCAGACCACTTCTATTCCTCGTGTTCCTAGTGACTCCAGCATCTGATTCCTATCCGCTGCCTCCGTGTATCTACAGCTACAGATTACTGCAAACTCTCCTGTGTTTCTTCGTGACTCCAGCAGCTGATTCCTATCCGCTGCCTCCATGTATCTACAGCTACAGATTACTGCAAACTCTCCTGTGTTTCATCGTGACTCCAGCAGCTGATTCCTATCCGCTGCCTCCGTGTATCTACAGTTACAGATTACTGCAAACTCTCCTGAGTTACATCGCTACTGTTCCAGCTGATTCCTGTTCGCTACTTCAGCGTGTCTACAGAGTCCTGCTCGTCTCAGCGCTCCAGTCTGCATTCTACCTGCCGTCAGCTGACCCGCTGCCTACTGCTTCTACAGTGTGTCCATTTGTGTCAACTCGCCTGTTGCATCGAGTCTACGCTCCTCGGCTTCCAGCTTTGCTACATCGCTTCAACTCTCCCGTGGTCTCCTGCTGTTCTATTCAATATACTACTGCTTCCTGAGTATTTGTCATCTTTGCTGGCCTACCTACAGTGCGCTGCACCTACCTGCCGCTTCCATTCTGCAAGGACTTCGCATCTCGTCTGTTCCCGGCCGCTCAGGTATCCCTGCAGCTATCCCTAACAGCCTGCTCATCTGAACCACGGTATGCATACTTCTCATTGACTGTGCTGGTGTATTGCATATCCATCTGGACTGAGTTGTTCTCCTCCGGAGTTTCCATCCTCTGAGACTACTGCTATTATTGACTGTGTTTCCTTTTGCTGGACTATTTCAGTGACTTTGTTTATCTGTGCAGTGCTGTTCATTCATTGTGTGCAGTTCAACGTGGGATCAAGTTCAGTGTACCCGTGTAGACTCTGCATAGCATTTATCTCCTCGTGTCCTTCCTCACATATATATTCAGTGGTACAACTTGCTAGAGGCAGACCACTGATTCCTGTTTCCCTGTGTCACCAGTTGCATATATCCTCTCACATAAGCAGTGGTACAACTTGCTACTCGCAGACCACTGACTTCCCCGTTACCTTCACCTGGATTCCATTCCTTCACTACAGACAGCGGTACAACTTGCTATACGCAGACCGCTGACTTCCACCTCCTTTCTACTCCTGGACATTCTTCTCACTATAGCAGTGGTACAACTTGCCGTGCGCAGACCACTGACTACCCTCACGTGTCCTTGTCCATCCAGATCCTCGTGTTCAGTTACCTATTGTTTACCAGTGCTGCTAGTCATAGACTTTCTGAGCATTCTCTAACCATCTGCTGTTTCCAGTTCCATTATCACCCTGCCATCAGAGTATCATATACCAACTCTACTGCTCTGATAAGACCATCAGCGGGTGATACTGGGTAAAGCCTCCTAGTGCCCGTGACAGGTTTCCTTCTGAAATGAATCCATTACTGTCTTTTCACCTCTTCCAGGGTTCTATAAATATCATTCACAATATTAACCCAACACCCACATGGCACATTTGAGAAACCTAGGGGGACTGTCACCGCATTCTGTCTGATGAGAGGGGGTCTTAGGTGGGTTCACTTTTATTACTCTGAAACAGGTAGAGATTTGTAACTTAAATCTACAATTGATTTGATATACCTGGCATATTTCATTATTGGTGAAATTGAATTCAGCCAACTTCAAAAAGTACTCTTATGCTGTTTTCTGGCACAGTATATTCCAGCCACACATATAAGCGAGCATACATCTGTTAGCGCAAATTATAATGTCCATTACTGCTCTAGTTTATACACATAATACTAGACTAGCCAGAAACTAGCTAAGGTTGAATTACACAATGATATATCAAAAATCTAAACTGAATTAACCCTTTTCACTTTAGAGGGACATTTAGCAAACAAGTGTAGTTAAAGCGGATGCACTGTGTAGTTGCCAAACATGGGATTTCTACAGAGTACTATTTACCCAGAAAAGTGAGTTTTTGTCCAGTTAGTTATACTGTATGCCAGCGAAAGAGTATAATGTTCTAAATTAGAAGCTCTCCTGCAGGTGAATAGGGTTTTGGGAAAACTCAACACTTTTTTTTTTTGTTTTGCTTACTACAGAGTGAATGAGGCAATATGTAGAAAAGTAAAATAATGCCAGAGGAACTGATGACCGATTCACTTTAAGGATAAGACAAAATTAGAAAACCAGACAATATCAGAAGTATTACCAGGATCCAGTGGAAGAACCTTTACATGGCAGAGTACCAGACCTGAACTCAAGTATGGAAATGGAAAACAAGTTAAGCGCAAATGCTATGAATGACTCTTTGAATGGCGTTTGAGTTAAAGAAAAAAAAATGAAATTACTTTTACAAACCACTCTATTAAGCTTTGTAATGCATCCTAAATGTGTTGCTTGCATCTGTTTTTGTTAGATAGCTGTCACTTCAGTATGTTAGTAGCGTTGCTCTGTGTCAGTGACTTAGATACTTGCCATGATCGGCAATAGCATCAGTGACACATTTTATTACTGCTACTGTATTGTCACATAATGTTATAATCCAGGAGAAAAATGAAAGCTAGCATGACAATATAGGAACGTAAATAGAAAATGAGCATGACCTGCTTACTAATGTTTACAATCTAAAGTGTGAGAAGCACTAGAACTTCTTTTGCACTACCATTGTATGTATCATGATCAATTTTGTCAATTTTTCAAAAATGTTGTGAGAGCTGGTCATCCATCTGGTGGATTATGTAACCCTAGGAGAATGGTGTTGGGGTAGTATAAAGTGCTCTGCATAAATATTAAACTTGGTGTAAATGTGAGACTTATGTAATTGAAGGTGTTGCTACCTACTAAATTTGAGCAGCTGAAGTTAGTACTCTGTGAATTTGATAAAATTGCCTGAACAAGTTTATCAAGCATATTTTTGCCCAAAATGATGTGTTAGCTGCTGTTTCAACATGGCTATGGTAACTTTAAGTAAATTAATAATTTCTCAAAGCAACAATGCCACATTCGCTAAGTTAGTACTTAGTAGCCATGTACCCATAGATTTCTATGGAGAAAGCTATTTACCAAGCTGCAGAATGCTAACGCCATCTGAAGTCTATCTTACCTTGTTCTATATCTATAGATATAGAAAAAGCTCAATCAATTTATGGTTCACAGCAGGTGTTTGAAAGCACCTTTCGAACACCTGCTGTGAACCTATAAATTGATCAAGCAACTTTCTGTATTGTTGTTTGACAGGCATGTTTGGTATCAGTAGCTGACAGGGAGTTCTGGTCCACTCTTTCCATATGGAGGTTCCTGGGATACCTCTTGGGAAGTTAGCTCTCAATTTTAAAACACAAGAAAGTATGGCCTAATATAGGGCCTCTCATTATTTAGAATAAGGACCATCCTATTAGCAGGAGTGCCTTGATGGGCCGGGTGGTTTATCATATATTTGCAAATGTGTGTAACTGAGACTTTTAAAGTAGAGTAGTATGATTTTTTTCTTGTTCTATATCTGCCGGAGACTATAGTCTCTACATAGTTGGAAACTGAAAGGCAACGCATGAGCAAGATGTAGCAAGCCAGCCAAAAATGGATGTGATGTCTTTCACAGCTGCAGCTAAAGACATCACTGGGGGGAATTACTTAGCTGGGACAGCTGTTTTATGAAGTGCTGTCCTGGTTGAAGAATGCTAATAAATAGCTGAAATAAATTGGGAGACAAAAGGTGTGAATGAGATTGAAAATTATCGGGGGAAAACCCAGATAATTGGTAAATAGGCCCCCAAGAGCCTATAGGAAATTAATAACACATATTTTAAACAGCTGAGACAAGGAGTATAGCTCTTCATTACTACTAGCAAGGCTACGTGCCCAGGGCTGCCAAGAGGAATTCAGGGCCCCGGTACAACGACTTCATGGGGGCCCCCCTTATAGTTGAGAATTCAAACAATTTTGTGCCGCCGCGTAGTACATGTCCAAGAACTGTTTGTGCGGCAAAAAAAAAAAAAATTGACGACACAAAAATTTTGTGCATCACAAAAAATATGTACGACCACACCCACAAAAAATGTGGGCATGGTCGTACAATTTGGGGCGTAGCTATGAATAACTTGGCGTGCCCAGGAAACCCTCCTACAGAAAAAAAACTTACATTGTTGTGTACACCACTGAACGGTCACCAAAAATTGGGATTGTCCCACTAGAATCACAACATTTCACACACTCTCCTGCTCTCTCCTACGTGTTCTTCTCACTTTCAACACCTGTGGCTGCAGGTTTCCTTAGTTGCGGCTTGTCTGGATCCTGGAATGTTGGGAGCCCTATTTGAAAATAAAAAATGGGTACATTTAATAAAGAGACCTCATTCTCCCCTACATTTAGTAGCCCCAAACCACCCCATCTTAAATTAATAATCCGCACTATAAAATTGCCCAACCATTACCCCACAAACAAAATTTGCACCCATTAATTAGCCACCACCCACCTCACACTACATTGCCACAAGCCTCCTGTGCCATCACATACACATTACTGTGCCCCTTCATCACCATGTTGTGCCCCATTATGATCACACTGTGCCCTCCATGCTGCTTTTCCCCCTTCACCTGGCCCCCCATCATCACCCTGTGCCATGCTGCTCCCCCCCCCCCCGATATCATCACACTGTGCCCGACTTCATCACACTGTGCCATCCTGCCTCCCCTCTCCTTCATCACTGTGCCATGCTGCCCTCCCTCTCTTTTATCACTGTGCCATCCTGCACCCCCCTCTCCATCACTGTGCCATCCTGCACCCCCCTCTCCATCACTGTGCCATCCTGCACCCCCCTCTCCATCACTGTGCCATCCTGCACCCCCTCTCCATCACTGTGCCATCCTGCACCCCCCTCTCCATCACTGTGCCATGCTGCCCCCGCTCTCCATCACTGTGCCATCCTGTCTCCCCCCCCCCCTTTTTTCCCTCATAATGTGCCTCTCTCCCCCTTTTTCCTCATAGTGTGCCTCTCTCTCCCCCTTTTTCCTCATACTGTGCCTCTCTCTCTCCCCCTTTTTCCTCATACTGTGCCTCTCTCTCTCCTCCTTTTTCCTCATACTGTGCCTCTCTCTCCCCCTATTTCCTCATACTGTGCCCCTCTGCCCCTTTTTCCTCATACTGTGCCTCTCTCTCTACCCCCTTTTTCTTCATACTGTGCCTCTCTCTCTCTTTACCCCCTTTTTCTTCATACTGTGCCTCTCTCTCCCCCCTTTTTCTTCATACTGTGCCTCTCTCTCCCCTCTTTTCCCTCAAACTGTGCCTCTCTTCCCCATTTTTCCCTCAAACTGTGCCTCTCTACCCCCTTTTTCTTCATACTGTGCCTCTCTCCCCCCTTTTTCTTCATACTGTGCCTCTCTCTCCCCCCTTTTTCCCTCACACTGTGTCTCTCTCCCCCCCATTTTCCTCAAACTGTGCCTCTCTCCCCCTTTTTTCCTCAAACTGTGCCCCTCTCTCCCCCTTTTTTCCCCTCAAACTGTGCCTCTCTCTCCCCCTTTTTTCTTCAAAATGTGCCTCTCTCTCTCCCCCTTTTTTCTTCAAACTGTGCCTCCCTCTCCCCGTGGTTCCTCACACTGTTTCTCCCTTTTTTTTTTTTTTACTTACATTTGTATTAGCTGTTTTCCTCTCTTCTGTCTTCTCTCTTCTTGCTTCTTTCTTCTATCTTGGTCCTCTCTGCGCTGCTCCTCACTGACTGTCAGGCGTGACTTGATGACATCACGCCCTGGCAGTCAGTGTAAACAGAGCAGAGAGGAAAGAGGAGGGACGCGGGCGCCGCGATCACGTCAGTATCCTTTTTTTTTTTTTTTTTTTTAAACCCTGCTTCCCTCACCAACAAACCGCCATACTGCCGGACCCCCGCACATCCACGCCCCTCCCCGGGCGGCAAAAAAAGAAAAAGGAAAAAAGTAGGTTTTTTTGTTAAAAAAAGGAAATAAAAAAAGTGAACAGTAATTCGTACCCGTTCCCCCCCCCCCCCCCTCTTGGTGGCCCTGTACGTGCCTTCCAAAGTTCACAGCAGTGTGCATTTAGTGAACGGTATAAGTTTGCTTATGTGCTGTACTGACCTCTACACCTGCAGCACAGTCTAGACATGCTAATAGTCTGAGTATATACAGTAACGGCGGATTGGAAACTTTGACCATGTTTTAATGATACAACATAATCTCTTTCATTTTAGATGGATTTCTACTAACTTCTGTATACCTTTAAGAAGATTGGCGTTTCCATTTTACCTAGTGTCCCTGTTGGATCCTTTTGTTAACAGTGCAAAGAAAACCAAGATATAGTAAAATATCACTAAATGATTTTTGTTTTCTGCACGTTATAGTTATTTTTAAAAATATCTGCTTTGGGTTTAGGTAAGGCTTCTTTTCCATAGAATTTAAGTATTTAAAAGCAACACACAAAATAGACTCTTAACTTAAAAACAAATATATAGGTGCATATTTTGAAGTTCATGTTTATTTGCAAATAGTGCACTTTATTGAGGATTGAGGAGTACGAGTTGGAATATTTTAAAAGCACTTGTTGTTTATGCTATAGCCCTGCTATTTTTTAAGTAGAAAATAAGTACACACATTTCACATGTGGTGATGTTTGCAGTCCATGTAAAGCATCCCTTTCTTTTTTTTTTTTGAGTCACAAGGGCTGATTATTTAAGGATCATTTCCCCGCTATTTACTTTCATCTGGGTATGAAGAGTTAGAATTATAGAAAGAATGCTACAATATTTGTAAGTTTTTTTAATTCAAGCTACAGTCCATGACTCCAGGATTCCAGGACTGTATATAGAAAAGTAGGACACATGGAAGACCAGATTTTAGTTACTGTTAACTCTGCACTGATACCTGCAGAACGAAAATATGATCCCCTGCGATTGGTACCAAAAAATAATATGTATTAGATTGATTCAAGTTGTGTCCCCTTTCACTTGCAATAAATCTGTATTTTACTTTGCAGTGCTTGCTGTTTTTATTATTACTATAAGATGATTAAACATATTTGTTATAATTAAACTAGTCCATCGGGACATGAAGTGTACAATTCTGATTGACTTCACAAGACCTCGGTTTTCATTGCTATGATAACCTTTAACATGGTCAGTATATATGACAGGGTTGCATAATTTACACATGTGAGTAATAAAATTTAGTTTCCAAATAAACACTGTCACACCATGAACAATATTTTATTGTGACTGGCTTCTGCATACTATATAGGTTACATCAGAACAATGGAACAAATTCAACTGCAGAAGATTATATCCATCAGATATCCTGGGACACGCTTTGTGGTGTAACGCCACCTTTTTGGATGCCAGGGCCATCCCTTCATCTCTGTCTATCCTAACGACAGAGTTCTAAAATTAATTAGCATTTAATTTAATAAATGCATCAAAAGCTACATATGCTGGTGTATTGTCATAACTATTTCTTGCATACATGTGTATTTTTTGTTTATATACTTTTTTTATCTGTATTTTCCCTCTAACTTTTCGTCGGTCATCCCTCCCTACACCACCAAATTCATTGGTATGCAAAGAAAAGTGAGAAGTCATTAGTTTAAACAGAAAGTGTGGGGCTACTACTGTAGCCTGGGGAGATGAATGAACCATCTTTATGTTTTTAACAAATTCTCATTTGCACAAATTCAATCTTGATGTTTTCTAGAGGGCAGAGTGGTGATAGCAGGTACACTTTCACAAAGAAATAGGTGTTTGTAGTAAACTACAAATGCCTTGTTTTTCCACTACCTGTGGATGCAGCAGATTTGCAAACATTAATGTTTTATGTGTCACCAAGAGTTGGCCTCAACCACCTCATTATCTAGTGTGAAATTGTTGTAATAAAATAAAGTAACAAACAAGTGTGTAATGCCATGAGAGACTGTGTGCTGCCCATTGTGCATGGAATAGCGTCTGTCGCCATGTATATGCCCTGTCACATTGCACAGACACATTGTGCTGAAGTTCAACTGAAATTCTTGGTAATAGTTTTTTAATCTAATAAAATCTAAAATAAAACCATTATTTCTGACTAAATATCTCACATGAGTTACCATTTAAGTATGCTATTACATGTATGACAAGATGGGCCAAATAAGAATAGAGAAGGGTTTCCGTGTGTAAAATGAAGTCAGTCAATTAGGACAGATATTGATTGATTGTTTTGGTAGTTCACTCTAAATCATACCAGTGGAGCAGGTTAGGTAGGTATTGCAGGCAGGAGGATGGGATTAGTTGGTGATGGACTTCATGGTTTGCTTAAAGTGAGATTCATAGATTAAGATTTTACTTTCACATTGATGCTTTGTGGTTTTTATTTTTGAGGTGCAGTAGTTTATTATTTATATTTTTTGGTTGATACTTTTTTATTATTTTTAATCCCTTACTCCCTTTCTTTACACTTTATTTATCTTTTACAGCTCCCTCTCCATTTTATTACTAGGAAGTGCATTTTCCCAGGCATTATATACTTATAACGCAATCATACAGTTTACCCCTGGAGATTGTGAATACTCTTGCCACAATTTTCCCAATCACTAACCTGTTATACCTGTGAATGCCAAGACCCTCTAAGTTATTGGAAGTGTTGGGCGGCACAACTCTCTGCCACAAATATACAAGGGTGGTGGGAAAACCCTGTGAAAATGAAGGGTAAGGGAGAGGTTATGTAAAAAACCTTAAAAAGAAGCCAAAGCTGTAACCAACTGTAATAGTAAAATGTAGCTGCCAGAACCTCAAGCATAATAATGCAGATGGATCTGACAGCAGAAGTGCAATGCAACTTGTTGCAGATTAATTCACCCATCTAAAAGAGGATGCCACTCTTCAAGAGCCATCCTAGTAGCCACTAACACCTGTTCTCTAAAAAGATGTGGGGAATCCAGTTGTTTAAGTACACACAAGAAAATGTCTTTGAAGTGATAAAGACAAAAGTTCATTAAAGTGGACCCTATGTTATATTTCAACTATGGTGTTATCTGAGTGGAGCTTTGATTTCTTCCTGTTTGAGCAAATTTTATCCTACAGTCAACAAACTAACTGGTTAGAGTCATTGTAGAGATGGGCCAATTGTCACGGTTTTTACGAGGAGACTCGGTAGATGTAGCGAAACCAAGAGATTCGAACAGTTTGGCACTACTCCAACAGGGCGCGGAGTCTAACGAGGAGACGGTGTTCACCAGGAACCGCCGCAAAGCGGTATGGGCTTAGCTGCGTCTACCACGCAGGTCACGGTCCCTACTAGAGCACTGTACGGAAGTCCCTGGGAAGACTACAGGCAACAGTATCGTAGGAAACGCTGACAATGCTAGAAGTGTTGGTAATGAAGATGTTAAAGATCAGCGTACCTCTGCCGGCCACTATGTGGCAGATGAATTGGATACAGGAAGGTGAGCGTCAGCTCTGCAGACCACTATGTGGTGTCAAGTTCAGGAGGATGAGCGTCAGCTCTGTAGGTCACTATGTGGAGAAGAATCCAGGAGTGTGAGTGTTAGCTCTGCAGACCACTATGTGGCGTACAGTTCCGGAGAGTGAGCGTCAGCTCTGCAGTCCACTATGTGGAGAAGAATCCAAGATTGTGAGCGTTAGCTCTGCAGACCACTATGTGGTGTAAAGTTCAGGAGGATGAGCGTCAGCTCTGCAGGTCACTATGTGACAGATGAAAGTTTCCAGAGAGTGAGCATCAGCTCTGCAGTCTACAAGGAGGAGAATGGCTGGAAGGCAACTGGAAGCCACTTCTATAACCAGGAGGTGACTCAAAGAACAGGCACTGAAGATAGAGAGGAGGTGCCTTTTAAACTTGCCGCCAAGGAGAAGGACCAATCAGCAGCAGGCAGAGGAATCAGTGTAACCGCCGGGTCTGCGCATGTGCAGACCCGGATCCAAGATGGCGGCACCCAGCGGGAAGCGGAGCGCCGATGACAGGTAAGTCTGCCGGGTGTCGGGTGCGCTGCCCGCACACCCGGCGCGTGATACCAATCAGATTTCTCTGTGAAACATTTTTGTACAATAACATTCTCTTTTATAACATAAGAAAATGTGTGGCATTGACATAATATAGTGTTGGTTTGTAAATCTTTACAATCACATTACAGTTTCCAATTAAGTGAATATTCAGTTTAACTGTAGGGTTTACGCAGTGCCGTAACTAGACATTTCAGTGCCCTGGGTGAGACAGGGCACTGGCGCCCCCTTTGAAGTGGAAGTGACATTTGCCAAGTGGGTGTGGCTAGCACTTTACTGAAAGAATTCTGCTACACATATTTGCAAATGCATGATATATATATATATATATATATATATATATATCAGAGCCGGGTTTACACCTCATGGGGCCCTAGGCAAGATATTGGTTTGGGCCCCCCCTTCACACACACAGTGGCCCCTCACACACACATAATACACACACACACACAGTGGCCCCTCACATACACATAATACACACACACACTGGCCCCTCACATACACATAATACACATACACACAGTGGCACTTCACATACACAAATTACACACACAGTGGCCCCTCACACACACATAATACACACACACACAGTGGCCCCTCACACAAACACTATATTTATATATATATATATATATATATATATATATATATATATATATATATATATATATATATACACACACACAAGCAATATATTACAACACCCCCCCCAAACTTACCTTTTTGCATCCACGAGCTGTGCAGTCTTCATCCCCTTTACACATGGGACGGCACCTGTCATGTGGTGCACGTCCCATGTGACACAGAGCAGGCCACACAGAGGAGGGAGGGAGAAGACCAGCCACCACACTAGCCCCTCCCCTCCCGCGCCCCCCCCCCCCTTCCCCGACTCGCAGCACCCCCGGGGTGCCGCAAGTCGGGGGAGGGGCCACAATTTTTTTATTTTTTTTTACTATGTGCTACAGAGGGGAAGGTAGCGGGCGGCTGCTGCGCCCCCTTGGGCTTGCGCCCTGGGCGACAGCACCGCCCGCACCACCCTAGTTACGGCTCTGGGTTTACGCCAGCCTCTCAAAATGAAAACTGGCAGTTTGTTCTATTAGACAGGTTTGTAAAGTTATAACATTTATTCATAAATTGTTCTCTGATGCCATAATTCATGTAGAAGGTCCTCCTGTATCCTGATTGTTTTAACCGACAAAATACAGCCTTGTAAGTAATATATTTCATAACATTTTTTGCGATATTAGCATTTCCCATTACACGTGAACATAGAAAATCCATTATAACCGATTCAAACATGTTATAATTGATTTAATTTGCTCTCAACATATACCACATGGTACCACATTCTTTGAATTCAAAGTTTGCAAAGGCAGTGTTTACAGGACTGACGTACTGTATTGATTTTCACACTTCTTGGTGCTTTAACGTGGAAAACAGTTTTGAGATTGACATACACCCATGTTATTTTTGTTATTGTAATACTGAAAACTTCATCAGTATATGTTCAAGCCCTAATAAGATCCACACTAATTACCCTCCTCCTTATATATTAGTCCACGACTGTTTTGCTGTTGCTTCATCTGCTAAAGTAAATTAGGTAGTGAATAACCAGCTGCGCTTGTTTGGAAAAAAAAATGTGGCCTTGTGCTTTGGAACTGGCAGAGCCATAATTCCCTTGATAGATTAAGACAGTCTGCAGAGAGCTTCTCTGACTCATCACATAGAAGGCTGGAAATATTGTGCCATTGTTGCTAGCAACAGGATAAGAAATACTTCAAGAAGCATTTTATGGTTATATTGTTCTCTTATGCTCTTAAAACCTACGCACTTCTTTCTAAATGTTAGCTACCACTGTGAAATTGTTTAGACTAGGCTGTGCACCTAGTCCTAATAACTAGTTAGGAGGATTGAACTCCTCGGTTCCTAGTACAAAAGAACAAGTCTAGAAATTGTGTGTAGGTGGGTACAGTTATTCTAAGCAACACACAGCTTGTTTAACCTTTTCATGACCTATCGGAGGCTAACAAGACAGCATGATGAAGGTATAGGTCCTGTTTCCAGTTACTCAGCTAAGTTTGTATTACAGTTTCAACAAAGACTTTTTATATAAAGGGAAGGAGCACAAATAAGGGCAGCATGTACTCTCTTAACAAACCACAAAAAAAGCAATTACAGCAAATGTAGGTTCACATAATAGAGCGTGAGTCCAGTTGTGGCTCAGTAATGTTCCCATGCGTTTATATATTGTCAAAATTACTATCTGTCAGCAGTATCTACCAAATCATTTTTAGCACTCCCCATGCTTTTGGGGTGTCCCCCATAATTGTGCATAAATATTTCTGGCTGTCAAAATTACTATCTGTCAGCAGTATCTACCAAATAATTTTTAGCACTCCACAGTGCTTTTAGGGTGTCCCCCATAATTGTGCATAAATATTTCTGGCTGTCAAAATTACTATCTGTCAGCAGTATTTTACCAAATAATTTTTAGCACTGATGTTAGTGTTCCCAGTTCGTCATCTGGGCAAGGCGATGTCAAACTACACAGTGTTTCGAAATCAGTCCAAAAAACCGAAACAAAAAAAAAAATTACTGTGTTGAAGTGAAAAAGAAGTGTTACTGAGCAAAAGTTAACTGTCGATAAAAAACAAATTGCCAACATGCCATTCTACACACGCAGTGGCAAAGAGAGAATGAGGCCTTCACCTTTGGCTATTAGTGGCAGATCCCAAAAAGTTACCGAGCCTACAATTGGTGCACAACTACTGTTACGCGTCAAAGCCGAGCTGCAAGATAACAGTAAGGCATTAGAGGATAATATTTGCTCTGATTCACAAATGACACCAATCCCTGTGGAGAGTCCATCCGACAGTGGTATGTCTAATCGTGAGCATTCTGCTGATGTGTGTAGCCGGTGATACACAAATTGAGGATGCCACTTTGGAATTAGAAGAGGATGAGGGGGGAGATTTGTGTAGGCAAGGAGGGCGCTAATGATGTTGATGAGGTTGTTAGTGTAAGTCCAGCACCAGTGGCAGCAGTTCTAGCACGTGACAAGAAAAAGGCCATTGTCATGCCTGAGCATAAAACAAAAACATCCACTTCTTATGTGTGGAATTATTTATACCCTAATCCAGACAACAATTGTATAGCCATTTGTAGTGTATGTCAAGCCACAGTCAGTCGAGGGAGGGACCTTAACCATCTTGGAACCACGTCTATGTTACGCCATTTAACTAGAGTTCATGGCAAAGTGTTGGGAAAAGCTGAAAGTTCTTCCCAAAAAATTACGAGCACTCCATCATCAGCTAAGACCCTTCACTCACCAACATCCCGACGGCTACAAAATACACCCACCACACCATCCTCATCAATATCCTCAGTAGCGCTCGGAGTTAGCCCGGCATCCCACTTATTAAGGTTGGATGACTCCTGCACTATTATTGATTCCTCTGAAGAAAGCGTTAGTCCCACTGCTGTTGCTGCTGCTGGGAGTGAATCGTCAGCCCAGAGGCAGGTCAAGAAAATGAGCAGTCCTACATTTCAGCAATTAACTGTGAAACAATCATTTGCTAGGGGAAGCAAATATGGCAGCAGTCACTCAGTTGCCAAGTGAATCACAGACGCCATGGCTGCAATGTTAGTGTTGGATCTGCGTCCAATCTCCACAATAAACGCAGCTGTTTTTTCACAGTTAATTGAGGTTTTGTGTCCGCGTTACAGAATTCCATCGCGACAACATTTCTCCCGTAAAGCAATTTGACAACTATACCAAAAAGTGTGTAAAAATGTAGAGATTGCGCTGAAAAATACCCTTCTGCCCACTATCCACTTAACCACAGATATGTGGACAAGTGGAAGTGGGCAAATCGACGACTATATGACTGTGACAACCCACTGGGTTGGTCTTTCACCTTCACCAGCAAGAACAGCAGCAGCATGTACACCACTACGTAACATTTGTCACAGGCAGGCCACTCTTTGTATCACCGGCTTCACTAACAGGCATACAGCTGACAATTTGTTACGCACACTGAGAGATGTGATTGATACATGGCTTATACCACTTGGACTCTCCCCAGGGTATATCATTTCTAATAACGCCAACAATATAGTGCGAGCATTACAGCTGGGTGATTTCCAACACATTACCTGTTTTGCTCACACCATCAACTTGGTGGTGCAGAGCTTCCTACGAAATAACTGTGAGGTACATGAGATGCTTTCAGTGGCCCGTAAAATTTCAGGCATTCAGCCACAGCATGTAGGAGATTACAGCAGCTCCAAGAGCAGTTTAACTTGCCCTGCCATTGAAACCATTTGAAGTTGTGACGTGTGAGGTGAGTGCAGACTCTGCTAGTTTGAGCCAAGTCATTCCTTTAATTAGACTATTGGAAAAGCAGCTTGAGAAAATGAAGGAGGAGCTGAAAGCAAGCAATTCAGCAAAGTATGTTGGCCTTGTCGATCAAGTACTTCATTCGCTTCACAATGATCCTCGAGTTATTAAGATCTTGAACTCGGATCAGTACGTTTTGGCCACTGTGCTTGATCCAAGGTTTAAGACCTACATTGAGTCTTTACTTGTAAATGAGCGAGATGTGAACTTTTGCAAGGAGCTATTGCTCAGCAAGGTGGCCGCTGAACTGGGCCTCGGCTGGACGACGTGTCCTCCTTCACTTTCTCAAGCTGCTAAATTTCCCAGGAAGACGCAGGGGGCAGACCAGAACAATTTAACATCTGGGCTGGTTTGAAGGATTTTTCGAAAAAATGTGTCACTTTGCCCATAACTCCATCCAATACGAGTATAAACATGCAAAGGATGGTGGAGGATTACTTTCAAGAGGTAGTTGATATGGAAATGTCAGACAGTCCCTTTCCTTACTGGGAAGAAAAGCAGGCCATTTGGAAACCCATGTACAAACTTGCTTTGCAATACTTAAGCTGCCCACCCTCCAGTGTGTACTCTGAAAGCGTGTTCAGCACAGCAGGGAACTTAGTCAGTGATCGCCGTAGAAGGTTACTTCCCAAAAATGTGGAGAAAATGATGTTTATAAAAATTAACTACATCTTCCACGAGGAAGGCCTTCACCATCCAAGACATCCAAGCTCTGACTGTTCTCTAATGGCGGATTCAAGCGGCGATGAATTGATAGTCTGTGATGATGACGTACACACTGATGAGGGTGAGGATGAAGATGATGACGATAACTTCTTTTTAAAACTTTCTATGTAAGTGTAGGGTGCAATCTACCCCCAAAGAGGAAAGGGACTTGTGGCATTTCCATATCACGTACCGTCTTGAAAGGCTGCTGTTTGGGCAATTTATCCTTAAGGGTAGGGTGTTATAGACAGAGTAACCCCAAACTGGCTTTGTCCATTTCAATTAATATTGTACAGTCTATAACGGCTAAATTTTTTTGTATTTTCGACAAGTGGAGGGGGGCCTAGAGAGCCAGAAACTAAACTGGCTTTGTCCATTTCAATTAATATTGTACAGTCTATTTCGGCTGATTTTTTTTGTTTTTTTTTAACAAGTGGAGGGGGGCCTATAGAGACAGAAAGCAAACTGCCTTTTTCCATTTCTTTACATATTTCACTATAAGTGTAGGGTATAATATACATCCAAAGACGATGGCTGCATTGCCAATATGCATAGATGCAGAGGAAGACAATCTGTTTTGTGTGTAGCATAAATGAAGGCCTACCTACCAGGAATTAAACTGTTTTTTGGAAGATTTATTACCTCTACAATTAGATTACTTATCTATAAAACAGTTGGAGCACTAAATTGGGTTATTTTAGGCCCAAAAACATTGATTTTCCAACAAAATAGCAAAACAAAACCAAAACACGCAATGGCGGTTTTCCAAAACCAAAACACGACAGTAATCCAGATCCAAAACCAAATACAAAACCAAAACACTGGGGTCAGTGACCATCTCTAGTTTGAAGCTTTTTAACAACATTGGGCAAAGTGTACCTTGAAATACATTTCCCAGTGGAAGTGCAAATGTCTGGTGCAAAGTGGTTCCTATTATAAGTATAGGGATGAAACACTTTCCATTACAATTCCATCTGCTGCAATGAATAGGCTTTCAGACAATGTACTGCAACTTGGACAGAAAGCATTTCGATGCATTTTTTGATATGTACCTGTCAATGTGGTAGTATAAATAAACCAATTGGTTTCACAGGCTAGTGCAACTGATGAGAAGTATTGAAAAAATGATTTGCACCAATCAGAGTGTCAAAAAAAAAAAAAAATACACCACTGATATGACAGTGAATAACTTGTGTATATATATGACAAGTACAGAAAACTGTTGCGTTTTGCAGTGGTCAGTGTGTTCTAATTTGGTTTAAAAAAAAAAAAAAGGAATGGATCAACCCCATCAAGATGAGCCTGATCCCTAAACTTCTATGTCTTTTCCAGACGCTTCCCGGTGAAGGTACCTGACTCTGTCTTTCAGGATTTGCACTCTTCTTTCCTTAAATTTGTATGGCGTGCCATTCCCTCTAGAATTTTTGTAGCAGTGCTCAAGAAGCTCAGGGCCCGGGAGGCAGAGGCTTTCCAGACATTAAACTTTTGTCACAGGCACTAGGAGTTCTGCCCAGGATTCACCAGTTGACTATGCTTACCAGAGGGGCGGAGTTTGCACAGCGCTCCTCTTGCAGCAGGGTGAATAGTGAAACATATATAGCAGCAGATGGAGAGAGGATGTCAATGGAATTGATGATAGTCAGTGACTTGCAGCTATACTGGTAGATGAGTCAGCGACTTGCAGCTATAGTGGAAGGCAGGTTTCAACCACGGAGAGCAGGGTGGACGTGAGCAGGTGAAGGAAGGTAATGGGAGAGTCAGTGGTCTGCGGATAGCAAGTTGTACCACTGCTGTGATGGGAAGACTTGTCCAGGTGCAGGTAGATAGAGGAGGCGTCAGTGGTCTGCGGATAGCAAGTTGTACCACTGCGAGAAGGTGAGGACTTGTCCAGGTGCGGATAAGTGGAGGAATGAAAAGAGTCAATAACTGTATGAAGATAATGAAAGCACAGAGGAACTGTTCCAAACAGATATGCAGCGTTATAGCTAATAGTCTATGGCGGTATGTATACCGCTGCTGAGTAGAGAGGCTTGTACAAAGCGGCTATGCAGCGTATCAGCTAATAGTCTATAGCGGGTATGGATACCACTGCTGAGTAGAGAAGCTTGTCCTAAGCGGATATGCAAGGTAACAGTTGATAGTCAATAACAAGTAAGCATACCGCTGATGAGTAGAGAAGCTTGTCCACGAGGATATGCAGGCACAGCAGGAACGCTGAACGGCTGAAGCGGGTATGGGAACCGCAGGTGAGCAGAGCAGGTAATCCAACAGACAGCTGAGGACACGAGCAGGATACAAGAGTCAGTAGCGGGTATGAGAACCGCTGATGAGCGGAGCACGTAATCCAGCAGACAGCTGAGGACACGAGCAGGATACAGAAGTCAGTAGCGGGTATGGGATCCACCAATGAGTAGAGCAGATAATCAGCAGGAAGCTGAAGACACGAGCAGGACACAGGAGACACCTTCAGAGACTCACAGGGAATGAGACTCAAGATCAGGCAACGATGTAATGAGCACAGGTGCCTTAAATAGGGAGAGGTGCCTGATCCACCAATTAGATTAAAAGCAAAGGTCATAAGAGTTCTTGGATGCTGCGCATGCGCAGTCCATCAAGATGGCGGATGGCCGCGGCCCAGGACAGGCGCCGGCAGGAAGGTTAGAGAACCACGCACCAGCACAGAGGCACTCACGGTCCGGTGAGTGACAACTTTATTATTTGGCATCCCATTTGACTCAGGTAGCGGTTACTTTTGTCAGCTACCAGTCCATAGCGTGGGTGCACTTGGAGACCCATTTCACGGAGGTCCCTTCCCTGGCATCACTTTGGGGCCTCTCTAATGTTAGATAGACCACCAGCGGTCTCCTCTCTCCAATCTCTCAAATTTTGTCTGTCCTTATGGGACTCATGCCGGGTCAAATACAAATTGTCCTCCCGTATTTACCTCTGACTCCCCTCTTGGGCAATCCACACTTTCCTCCTGGTAACTCGTCACAGCAATATAAACACTGGATACATGCAGAAATATGGGTGGTCTCGGACCTGGTGGTCAATCGAACTTGGGCTTCCATGTCAGATTTTTATCGCAGTTTTGAACCTTTTCGCCTGCTTTTCTTTGAATACTTTCAGGTTTGACACTTCGCTATTCCTTGCCCTCCCCTGAAGCTCTCCAGACCCTTATCTTCTTTGAGCATATGTGTCTACATTCCCCACTCACCAAAGGGATGATCTCCGGGATTATAATTTACTTATAGAATACAATTTTGACACGCCAGGCCGACATGAGCGGGAATGGGAAAATGACCTGGGACCCTCTCCAAATGACTTGCTGGGAGGAAGTCAGGGAGGGGACTGCCAAGAGCTCAATCTCTACATTAATTAAGGAAACGGCCTATAAATTGTACTATAGGTGGTACTATACCCCTGACAAGCTGTCTAGAATGTTTTCCAGGACCACTCTGAGCTGGAATGTGGCCAGAGGGGTACGATGCTACATATATGGTGGACCTGCCAGTTTCTTTTTGGAACATGGTCCTTGCCTTATAAATTCTGTGTCAGAACAAGAGATAAATAAGGACCCTTGGTCATTCCTTCTCTCTCGCCCTATAGCTAATGAGAGCACGCCTTCCAACAAGCTTATCTCTCATATCTTGACAGCTGCTAAATCCTTAATAACAAAGCATTGGAAAGACCCTAATTCTCCCTCCATGCAGAAACTACAGTCTTACATTGGGCATGTCGCAAGCATGGAGAGTATAATGTACTACCTCCATGATAAATCACATAATTTCGACAAGGTGTGGGCCCTGTGGTACTTACTAGAAAGCTGTATTTGCCTATCCAGTACCCCCCCGCCCCCTGCTGTTTTGGAACATTTTTTTACTACATAGTTTAGTTGTTCCTAGCCATGTATACTTATTAGCACTATCTTTGGTAGTATTTGTACCTTTCTTACTCCCCTCCACCACCTCTCCCTCCCTCCCCTCCCTCACCTTTCCCCATTAATATGATGCATAAAACATAGAGGAAACATCTTGTATATTCGTATTCTTATGTTTAATATGATGATTGTATTCTTCAGGCTTTAGTACTGCAGTACTGTTTAACCCCATTCAGTGCGAAGGATTAGTGAGACTCGTCCTCAGCATATACCTTAAAAGTGCTAAGGATTAGTTCAACTTGTCCTTAACACTGCAAGAAATCAAATGGGAAATAAACTTACCTAAAAGTCCCCCACTGCTGGTTAGTGCCCATGGGAGCCGTGAAGAGGATGGGCTTGATAACATCATCACGTCTCACCCCCTTCCATCCACAACACTATATACAATTGTACAGAGGCAGGGAATGAGGGGAAGGCATTAAAAGCACCCTATCTCCCTATTCCTGGCACCCATATACTCTGTTATACCTTTGTGTGAAAGAGGGGAGTTCCCTCTTTCAATCATTTTGGCTCTTGAGAAGTTATTCTCTGGTGATGTTTGGGCGCCAAAGAAAAACACCTACACTGCAGAAATCATTCATGAACAAGTTCAGGGGTGGGAAGGATTATTGTTTTGTGATCACCAGACAATTACATTCTACACTGCAGAAAGTTTTAATTAGTCCAGAGATTGGGGGGGGGGGGGTGTTCTAATGCTTAGTTCCTCCCCCATCCTGGCTTCAGTAAACACAGGGGATATGTTGTAATATAGGTACCCTAAACAAGGGTACCCATATTATTCCTGCATATATTACGCATATCATAGGGCAGCGCAGTGGCTTAGTGGTTAGCACTTCTGCCTCACAACACTGGGGTCATAAGTTCAATTCCCGACCATGGCCTTATCTGTTTCTATGTTCTCCACGTGTTTGCGGGGGTATAGTCTTCGGGTGCTGCAGTGTCAAAGTCAGCTAATTGGATAAAGTAATTTCAATTAATATCGAGCAAACTTGGTTGTCTTTGTTTGAAAAGATGCGTAGAGCATTCTACGGTGTGGAAGGGCGTACGCAGCCGCAACACGTGGCAATAACAATTTTTACACATTTACACACATTCACACAAATACGCACATTTGTAAATAGTACACATTAATTGTACTTGCAACACATAGTTATTTGTGTCGAAATATAGTAGTATTCATGTTTAATATTATAAGTTATATGCATGTTAGTAAAACATATGGTTCAGGTTAAATGAAATGTGTCATGTCTGAAATAATTTTAATCCCCTATTCATCAGCAGCTGTCCGGTTCATTCGGCGAAGAGATTGCACATTGCATACTCTAGTTATTGATGTTAGGGAATAAACCTTTAAAGTGATACTGACTATAAAATGCTAATAGACTAGTTGAGACTGGATTCTTGGCGGGAAAGTCGGAGCACATCCCCTGGAGAGATGACCCCCACCTTTGGATATTTTGGTTTGAACTAGCCTATGATCTGCAACACCCTGGACCCTCCTGAAACCTGGACCAATAGAAGCAAACCACGTCATATGCATTGTTTCACTGTATTTTTGACTGCATATAAGCAGGAGCTTTTCACCTAGTGGGCAGTCATCTTTGACCACAGACTTCAGACCTGAATGACTGTTCACTGGATCCAGAGCACCTGCTAAAAGTAACGGCTGTACTTATTATTATTTCACCTAAATTATTCTGCTACTTTTTGAGAATAAATATTTGTGGGTTGGAAACACAAATCGAGATTCGACAATCGTTATTGGATAGCGACAAAACGTGCATAACAGCAGTTTCCTCCCACACCAAAAATATACTAATCGTTTAATTGGCTGCTATCAAAATTGACCCTAGTGTCTCTGTGTGTGTGTGTGTGTGTGTGTGTATATATTAAATAATTTAGGCTGTAAACTCCAAGGGGGCAGGGACTGACATGAGTAAGTTCTCTGTACAACGTTGCGGAATTAGTGGCGCTATATAAATAGCTGCAGCTGATCATTTTCATTAAAATAGCAACAAAAAATTTTAATTTAAGTGAAAATTATTGTGTGAAACCTATGTGTGTCCAGCTTTTTTCTGTTTTGGAAAGGTGGATTGATGCTAAAGCAAAAAGCACAAATATTTCTTGATGTTTAGAAAAAAAACTAGAGATGTGCACCGGGGACTTTTGGTGTCTCGTGTTTTGTGTTTTGGATTCGGATTTCCGCGATGTTTTGGGTTCGGATTTGTTTCGCAAAACACCTGCCGAAAGGTTTTGGTTCGGATTTAAGGTTTTGGATTCGGATTTTTTTTTAAAAAAGCATAAAAAGTTCAAAAATCAAGTTTTTGGGCTTATTTTCACTCCTACGCTATTATTAACCTCAATAACATTCAATAACAAGCATTTCCACTAATTTACCGTGTATTCTGAACAACTCACAATATAGTTATTAGTCTAAAACGTTGCAATCTTTCTGGACTGCGTAGTGGAGTGGTCCCCACAAGATAATAAGAAAACCATCAACTGTTCTTAATCGCAACAAAAAATGTACCTGGACTGCGTAGAGGAGTGGGTCACCACAATATATATAATAAGAAAACCATCAACTGGTATGAATCGCACCGAATAATGTACGTGGACTGCGTAGAGGAGTGGGTCACCACAATATAAATTAAAAACCCTGAACTTGTATGATTCGCACCAATAATGTACCTGGACTGCGTAGAGGAGTGGGTCACCACAATATATATAATAAGAAAACCATCAACTGGTATGAATCGCACCGAATAATGTACGTGGACTGCGTAGAGGAGTGGGTCACCACAATATAAATTAAAAACCCTGAACTTGTATGATTCGCACCAATAATGTACCTGGACTGCGTAGAGGAGTGGGTCACCACAATATATATAATAAGAAAACCATCAACTGGTATGAATCGCACCGAATAATGTACTTGGACTGCGTAGAGGAGTGGGTCACCACAATATAATTAAAAACCCTCCACGGGTCTGAATTCCCAAAAAAAAGGTTCTGGACTGCGTAGTGGGGTGGCCCCGGTACACAATTTTTTACCGGGGCCACAATATTAAAAAACCCTACACGGGTCTGAAGTCCACCCAAAAAGTTTATGGACTGCGTAGTGTAGTGTTCCCCACAATATTATTTAAAAATTTTACAGCAACAGTCAACGTTGTTTAATATCTGATACACCTCTATCTGGACTGCATAGTGGAGTGGCCCCGGTACCCAATTTGGTACCGGGGCCACAATACCTCCTCCAACCATGGTACAGACCATTCATCATTGAGATCCCATCAAGTATGTTAAAGACAGACAGGGTCGAAGTGTTATTGGTTGACTTTGTAAACCAAAAAACTGTCCCTGTTGCACATAGTCCTGCAATGAAGACTGACTTTTTCATTTAAAGGCACCATCTTTCAAGTGTAGTGTTTGTAAGTCATATTATACTTTTGGTAAAATTTTGTTTAATTTGCTCCTCTTTATGGTAACTACTAATAGAATTAAAGTATTAAATAGAAGCGGCAGTTCCTCTTTATGGGAATTAGTAATAGAATTAAAGTATTAAATTGAATTAAAGTATTAAATAGAGTGGTATAGAGTGGTAGTGTGGTATAGAGTGGTCCCCACAATATAATAATAAAACCCTCAACTGGTCAGAATTCCACCAAACAAGTATCTGGACTGCGTATTGGGGTGGCCCCGGTACCCAATTTGATACCGGGGCCACAATAAAATAAATACACCCTCAACTGGTCAGAATTCCACCAAACAAGTATCTGGACTGCGTATTGGGGTGGCCCCGGTACCCAATTTGATACCGGGGCCACAATAAAATAAATACACCCTCAACTGGTCAGAATTCCACCAAACAAGTATCTGGACTGCGTAGTGGGGTGGCCCCGGTACCCAATTTGATACCGGGGCCACAATACCTCCTCCAAGTTCCAAGTGTAGTGTTTATAACATATTAACACTACACTAATTCTAGCACGTCAAAACCTCTTGTTTTAAATAATGACAGGGCATTTAACTTTTGATTTAATTTATTGAATTTGTTGGCATTTTCTTTTACTTTTTGAACATGGCAAACGACTGTTGAATGGTCACATAATGCCCAAAAAATAGTTGCAAGATGGAATTGTCCTTGGGCCCTCCCACCCACCCTTATGTTGTTGAAATAGGACATGCACACTTTAACAAACCAATCATTTCAGCGACAGGGCCTACCAAACAACTGTGGCTGAAATGATTGGTTTGTTTGGGCCCCCACACCAATAAAACAATTAATCTCTCCCTGTACAAACTAAACAGGCTCTACTGAGGAAAGATGTCGTCCTCATCCTCAACCTCTGATTCCTCTCCCCCTACAGTGTGTACTTCCTCCTCACACATTATCAATTCGTACCCGCTGGACTCCACAACCACAGGTCCCTCTGTACTGTCTGGAGGGCAGTGCTGTACTTCATTGAGGAATTGATTATTCATTTTTATAAACATCATTTTTTCAACGTTGTGAGGAAGCAACCTCCTATGCCGCTCACTGACCAGGTTCCCCGCTGCACTAAAAACTCTTTCCGAGTACACACTGGAGGGGGGATAACTCAGTTAAAAAATAGAGTTAGTTTGTACAGGGGCTTCCAAACTGCCTTTTGGAGTTCTACCACGTCACTACCTCTAGTTAATTTAGATTGCAAGGCTTGTAAATATAAATACTTTGAAGATAAAAAAAGAAGGCTGCACAGACTGTGGAGCTAGAAAGTGAAATTAAATGGACCACGTTACTTTTGTGGCTATCTATGCCCCCCCGCCCTACACTTGTAGTTGAATATAAATAAAGCAGCCTGCATAGACTGTAGAACTAGAAATTCAAATATACAAAGAAATGGACAAAGGCAGTTTGGTATCTGTCTGCATCAGATCCCCTCTCCACTAGGAGTAAAACAGAAAACTATTCAGCCGTTATATAATCTAGAATATAAATAGAAATTGAGAAAGCAATTTGGTATCTGTCTGCATCATAATCATCAACATCCTCCTCAGCGCCAGCTACATCAATATCTTCCCGGTGTACAACATTCACACCTTCATTAGCCAAATCTGTAACTGGACTGTGGGTGATCCTTCCAGCATATGCAGAGGGCGTGCTGCAAATGCTGGATGGAGTCACCTCTTCCCGTACAGTGATGGGAAGGTCAGGGTTCACAACCAACAACACCCTTGGACTCGCCTTGGGGATTTGTGATGTCATCTGTTTAGAAGGCAGAGTTCTTTGCTGTTTTGTTATTGTTGCTGACAGCATAACTCTCTTAAATTTTTTGTAGGGGGGGGAGGAGGAGGAGGGCTTAGATCCTTGGGTGAAGCTGGACCACTAGTCATGAACACGGGCCAGGGCCTAAACCGTTCCTTGCCACTACGTGTCGTAGATGGCATATTGCCAACTTTACGTTTCTCCTCAGATGATTTTAAGTTTCTCTTTTTGATATTTTTTGAGAACTTGGGCTTTTTGGATTTTACATGCCCTGTACTAGGAGATTGGGCATCGGGCTTGCCAGACGACGTTGATGGCATTTCATTGTCTATGTTGTCATGACTAGTGGCAGCAGCTTCAGCATTAGGAGGAAGTGGGTCTTGATCTTTCCCTACTTTATCCTCCAAATTTTGGTTTTCCATTACATGTAGCACAAGAGAGCGTACCCCTAAGCCACACACACTCGGCAAAGCCTTTAAAAATTATATGCGGCACAGGAGAGTAGCACTGGACTTATACTGCTGAATCAGTGAACTTTGTAATATCAGTACCACTGGACTTATACTGCTGAATCAGTGAACTTTGTAATAGCAGTACCACTGGACTTATACTGCTGAATCAGTGAACTTTGTAATAGCAGTACCACTGGACTTATACTGCTGAATCAGTGAACTTGGTAATATAATATTGCAGTACCAATGGGCTTATACTGCAGGATTGGTTTTGCAAATTTCGTTGTAATTAATTTTTTTTGTAATTAATTTTTTTTATAACTTTTTATAACTTTTTTTTATTTTTTAAAACACTTGGGAATAATGGGGAAAGAACTATGCCCTTAGAAGCACAGAGCACAGGACACAGCACCACTGGACTGAACAGGACATAGCACAGGACCCAGCAGCACCACTGAACTCAAAATTGACAGAGCACAGCACACAGCACCACTGGACTTTTACTGTTGAATGTGTGAACTTGGTAATATTGCAGTACCAATGGGCTTATACTGCAGGATTGGTTTTGCAAATTTTGTTGTAATTAATTTTTTTTGTAATTATTTTTTTTTATAACTTTTTATAACTTTTTTATTTTTTAAAACACTTGGGAATAATGGGGAAAGAACTATGCCCTTAGAAGCATAGAGCACAGGACACAGCAGCACCACTGAACTCAAAATTGACAGAGCACAGCACACAGCACCACTGGACTGATACTGCAGAACACAGCACAGCACAGAACTAAAGAGCACAGCACAGAACTAAACAGCACAGCACGAGATCTACCAGGACAGAGGACACTTAACACACTCTCCCTCTACCCTGTTCCATGTTCGAGTGAAGATGGCGGCGACTAGCGGGGAATTTATAGGATCCGAGTATCGCGAGATCCGACAGCGGGATTATGACTCAGAGCCTCGGTTTCAAGTTTTCATTTGGCGCCAACACCCGGATCTGTCTCGGATCCGACTCGGATCGGAAAGGTTCGGGTGGGCTCGGATTCACAAAATCCGAGTGCGCTCATCTCTAAAAAATACACATTTTTGTTTTCATTTTAATAGAAAAAAAACAACTTTTTGGGCCATTATTGGATGGATTTTGTTTGCCGTGTCAGGAAGCAAACATGGTATTTTTCTGAAAATTTAAAGTCTCCTGAAAAATCAGCAAGGTATTATTTGTGTGGGTTCTGCATAAACAAATTACTGATATTAATGTTAGAATGTAACCAGCCAAAGAGGAGTTAAAGAGCTATGTAGCAAATGCAGTGTACATATTGGTGTACAATAGTCTGGACTACCAATAGTCAGACACTTTCCTGTAGTGCAATACAGGAATGAGGACTGTAGTCATGTGCAGGGGGGCATCTGCCCCCCTGGGCCAGTCCCATCGTGGGCTACCTTGGGCTGGGTCACTGGGCCACCTGCATTTTTTCCTTTAAAATGTTCCTAATAGGCTGCTGAGTCGATTCTTGCCCCCGGGCTAAAATTTGCCAGCACTCCCCTGGACATGTGAAATTTTATAATGCTTGCTTATTGACTTCTTTGCGTTCTATACACTGTGATTGGCCCGATACTCAAGTGGGAAGTAATTATTCAACAATTGTTTGAGGAAAAAAATAAATAACTTACAAGATAATGGCAACACCTGATGTGAAATATAAGGATATATATTACAAGTCACTGAGGAGCTCCTTAATCATATAAAGACACAAGTGTGCAAGTCAAATCTGTTTTAAGCTAGTCACAAAACTCTTGAGTTTATTTTATCTTGTGACTTTGATTGTATAGTAATATGTAGATGTTTATTTATTGATGGAACGTAATTTACCTGTTTGAAAAACAGGATGTGTAATTTCGTTTATTGTTTTCTTTGGCCATGAAAGGACTAATTTGCATAATGCAGAGCTGCAATGAAATTTAAAATCATAGATCTAGTATGTTCATATGATAATACATACACTTGACTTTCATGAATAATTGTCTGCAGAATCAATAACTGCATTATTGGTGTAGATAATGCTATTTAAAGCAGTGAGACAGTTACACAGATTGTGTGTGCAATTTAAAGAGAACAGGGACAAGAGAAAATATTCTGATGTCTGATGTGTCACGGCAATAGGGTTTCTGGGATCAGTCTCTGCTTCCCTGAGACTAGCTGTGGCAGGAGTTTAGTGGAAACTAGGAGGCCAGATGAATGCTATGCTCATAGAGCTTGCTCTAATCCCATATACTAGATATTAGGAGGAGGAATGCTGGACTGGACTCCATACTGAAATAAATGTCTGTAATCTGGACCTGATGGACTGGAACAGGGGGGACCTGAACCCACGACCAGAGACTCAGTACCTCAAATAACTCAGAGACTCAGGCAAATATAGTACCACAACTGAGACTGGGAAGACTCAGAACTCAGGCAGAGGATATACAGGGGTGGCAACCCCCTTAACAGACTAAGCCTGGGACATCTCAGAACCTGGGTTAGGCCTGGAACTGGAAGTCGGTACCCGAGACACAGAAATAGCTCCAGAAGGTGGGTGACTCAGAACAACAACCTACTACCCCAGATAGCCAGTAGGAGAGACAGGAATAGATTGACGAGAGGAGGATCCACACAGAAGATAACAGCTGGAATCTGTGCAAAAGCAGATAGAATGAAGGTGAATCCACACGAGGAATAAATGACCACAGTATTTATTTCAGCAGGCAGAATAAGCTTAATTCACACGAAGGGTTAACTGTCGAAGTTCATAACAGCCACAGGATGAAGCTGAATTCACACAGAGGGTTAATGGTAAAAGTCTATCTAACAGCATACACGATGAAGCTGAACTCACTAAGAGGGTTAGTGGTTGAAATCCATAGAACAGCAAACAGGGTGAAGCTGAATTCACACGAAGGACTGATGATTGAGATCTCTATACAGCAAACAGGATGAAGCAGCAAACGAACAGCAGCTGTGGAAGTCTGGAACTAGGAAAGTGTTGCACTGGCCATTTGCTGAGTGTAGGAGGAGACTCTTATAGTCTGCAGAGGAAGCCAATAGGTGGATGCGATCAGGGGATAAATGTATCGAGGTCCGATTTATTTATTTTTTCAGCGTTTTAAAATCGGGGCAAAGGATTTTAGTCCAAAGTTATCAAGCTGCGATTTTTACCCTGATCTTCAAAATTGCCGTTCATCTCTGGCGATTTGCTGCGATGTCAAACACTCCTGTGATTAGCTAACTCTCCTGTGTTGTTCTTATCTAGCTGTGAGATTAGTAAACACATCACTGTTACACTGTCTATAGAAACGGAGGTCCCGGGAGCTGTCAAATGTTCCAAAACAAAAAAAGCGTGGGGTTCCAGCCACTATTAACTATTAACCCAGCCTACTTCTGGTTGCGTGAACATCGGGGAAAATTTTGCATGGTGTCCTCCCAATTTTCACTTAACCAACACTAGGCAAACCAGCCTGGGGTGGGTGGCACTATAGCAGGGGGACACGCGGAAGGGGTCCACCTGACATAATGACAACCAACCCCAGGCTGTTCAGCGCTGGGCTGGATTCCCTAGCCTGGCAGCACTAGGATTAATAGTGGCTGGGCAGGGGGACTCCACGCTTTTTTCTTTTTTTCAACTTTTCTCTATTTTTAACACATTTGACAACCGCTGGACCTCCTGCTCTATAGGCATTGACAGTGTAACAGTGATGTGTTTAGTAAACACGCTGCTAGGATGCAGCGTGTTGTATGTAGCGATTTTTAAAGCAAACTCAGGAGAATTTGCTTAATCGTAGCTTCATACATTTGACACTTGTATAGCTAGAGTGGCAAACAGTCGGGACTTTGATCTCTATCGATTTTGAAAATAGCGCTTTCGACAGAAACACATCTCTGGTGATTTTACATGAAATCTCAGGTTCATACATCTGCGAGTTTCAACTCTCCCAAGAAAATTGCTGGATTTCTAAATCACACCTTGATACATTTACGGTGTTCAGATTCAACAGGATGTTTAGCAAATATCTCACCTAAGATTGCAGCCTCCAGTACTGCAGACAGAAGTCACGCTTGTCCCAGGATAGAATGCTGCATTCGAACAGGAGGGAGACATACGGCTATATGGTACTGCCGAGTGGTGTAAACAGGACTAAGACCCCAATTCGTGACATCATCATCATCATTTATATAGCGCCACTAATTCTGCAGCGCTGTACAGAGAACTCACTCACATCAGTCCCTGTCCCATTGGGGCTTACAGTCTAAATTCCCTAGCACACACACACAGACAGACAAGGGTCAATTTGTTAGCAGCCCATTAACCTGCTAGTATGTTTTTGGAGTGTGGGAGGAAACCAGAGCACCCAGAGGAAACCCATGCAAACACAGGGAAAACATACAAACTCCTCACAGCTAAGGCCATGATCGGGAATTGAACTCATCACCCCAGTGCTGTCAGGCAGAAGTGCTAACCACTTAGCCACCGTGCTGCCCATGACATGATGATTTCAAGACCGTTCATGTAGGTAGATGACGCAGTGGTGAGGGCTGAACAGATGCAGAAAATTGAATACAATCCTTTAGCTGAAAGGAGAGGAATCTTCAGCTTGGGAACAAATACAGTTCACAGGAGCCCTAACAGTGCATGTTTCCATATCCCCATGCTTGAGCACAGCTGTATTCATTACTGACTGACACATTTTAAAAGATGTACAGGTGGTGCCAATTATTTCAATTGTGACCTGGAGTTGGGGAATACTAGACTTAGAAAGTCCCCCCTCCTAATGATATTAACCCTAGTGTTGCCAGCCTAGTGCTGGTTGGCGTAAAATCAGGTGGGAAAAAGAGGGGTCAGCTGGGTCTGGTGGCTAGATAGCAGCGGAACCCACAGCAGGGGGTCCACCTGCCATAGTGACAAACCTACTGCTGGGTTTCATGGAACCCCTCCAGAAAACCAGCACTGTTGCTAGTCTAAGTTGAGCTGGCGGCATTAAAGTCCGCACAGTGGGCCCTGCAAACAAATTGTGCTGCCTTCCCCTCTAGGGACACTCAGCCCCGTGCTGAAAGCATGAGGGCTCTTCCACATCCCTTGGGCAGTGTTTGTGGGTAATGGTTATTATCAGTGTAAGTACTATTTTACTTTGTGTAACTACAAGTCCCAGTGAGCCTGGGCTGCCATTAATAGTCTGGGCATGCTGTTACTTGTAGAACTACAAGCACCACAAGTGCAGCATGCCCTTACACCCAGGGCACGCTGAGCCATGTAGTCCCTCAAAGTAAAATTTAAATAAAATACCTTGTTACAACCACATTAATAATAAAAAAAAAACCCTAATTAAAATGTCAATAAATCAGACACCTCTTTGCAACCACATATTTTTTATTAAAAATAATAAATACTCATATACTTACCATCTGATGTCTTCGAGCCTGATTCATTAAGGAAAGTAAGGCAAAAAAATGAGTAATTTTTCTCCTGTTACAATCCAAGGGGTGCAAACTAGTTTATTATTTTGCACATAAGTTAAATACTGACTGTTCATGTAGCGTACAAATATTTGATAGTTTTATTTTTACAATGAAATCTAAAGTTGATCTAGGATATGCCCTACCCCATCTATAAATCTGCCATTGCATTTTAAATTTATAACTCCCCTCATATGCAACATGGTCTTGCTAAGGCCCAAAATACATTCCAAAGGTTGTTGAAAATAATCTTCTTTCTTGAAGCCATATTAAACCATTAAACAAGACAATGCTAAACTATGATTCTCTATGGAGAATCAACCACTGCAAAATTAAATCTTAGGAGACGCAAGGTCCATTTATAAGCATGGGGGATTTCCCAGGCTGTCATGGGAAACCCCCTAGCTTATAAATAAACCTGGTCTGCTAATCAGCCTGAGGCTGGTTTGCCATTTTGACAGGGGTAGCCACTGCTGCGGTTTCCCCTGCTTTAGTGCCACCAATCCTGGCTGGTTATGCTTTTTTTCCCCCAGATTTTGTGGCAACCAGCACTAGGGTTAATAACATTAGGAGGGGGTGACCCCACACATTTTTTTCCCCTACATTATAGACCTGAAATGGCACCTGCAGGCACTGACAGATACATGTGTATGCGCAGCGTCCTGTGTACTAGAGAACAGTGGCTCTGCACCCGAATTCAACAGGGTTCCGTGATAATGAGCACTGGTTACGCTCAGAATGAATGCCTTGTTGAATCAGGCCCATTGTGTACAATAATAATGCATTTTATACTTTTATTTGTACCTTGGAGCAATTTTCATCTAATGCCTAGCGAGCAAAATATAGTATATAGCTTTCAATTTTAGGTTAGAAATAAGACTTGTAATTTTAAATATCTTTATTTCTGCCTTATTTGTCTTTCCTAAAGTTACCAGAGTATTGTTTTTATAAATTTCATAGTTGTCACCATTGTTAAACAGTCATTTCTGAAATGTGCATCACCACTATTTTCAATCATATATTTTTTTACATTTACTGACAGAAGAATGTTTTGTGATTTCACTTGTCATTAAACAAATTATCACATTGATGATTAAAACAACAAATATGCTGTACAATCAAAAACACTAAAAACATATTTTAAGAATGAAACACTTTTCTCTCCCTTTTGATTATTTTTCTGTGTGGTTTTGACTGTATTATTCCTTTGGAGGTTTGGCATATGGCCATTACTATAGCAACAATTTGCTACCTCATCCTAGGAATCAGTAGATTGCCCTTTTAAGAAGTGCTGTTCTGCCCCTCCTCTTCTGCTTTTCTCTTGTGTGTGTTGCTGAAGTAAGCAGCATCATTCAGTTCTAGAGTGAAGAGACCTGCATAAGGAGACCTACAATGGATTCTTTTCTTAAGAAAGCATGCAAAAATCCATGTGTTATGGACCTAGGCACAGATTTGACATTCATTTGACATTCACTAAAACAAAAGACACAGAAGAGGCAAGTTGCATACTGCATATACGGTGGAAATTACCTTTGCTGACATGAAATGCTGTGACACACCACATCAAAGCAATGACCTAAAACAAAGATAAAAGGAATAATTCATATCTTTCCAAACCGTTGCCTGTTTAAAGATTTTGTGCATCGTGGTGATCTCCCTGCAAGAGAGGGCAAAGTGGAGCACAGAGGTAAAAACCGGGGCAATATGAAGGACAAAGACTTCATAGCCAATGTAGAGAGAGGGAAGCCTGCAACATATACCGGTGACAAGAAAGCAAAAATGACAGCCAAAACCAATAAAAAATGGGTGAGACTGGCAACTGTTTTTGCCTATGTATTGTCTGTATCGCTAGCTGCTATAATACTAGCTGTATATTACAGTTTGATATGGAAGCCTGTAAGAACAAGTGGAGAGCTGGCTCATAGTAGTCCAAGCCCTGGGGAACACTATACTTATTTTCCCAGCAATGTAACTGTGTCTGATGAAATGCCTGTCAACAGCAGTTCAAGTGTGGGCTTAAGGGCCAGACTAGATTCAGTAAAACAGTCATCATTTTTTGAAGATGCAAATAGCCAGACAATGGTTTCGGAATACAGGGAAAAGGCAGGTACCCCAACACCTGCAACTAATGACTCATCTGCAACCGACCACAAGGTACTTATGGAAACCTTAAGTAAAACACCATCCGTGAAGGACCAGATATATGGCAACAAAGAAACTGTGACTTCATCAACAAACCTAAACACAAATGCAGGATTAGAGGCCTTAAAACCAGGCATTGAAGATATTACGCCAGACAGCATAATTTCCACACGTTCACTCCACACAAAGACAGACACATCACAATCTGTAGAGGTACCACTTATTCAGATGAACAAATATATTACAGGAATTTCTGAAGATTTGCAAGCCGTCACATCAGCACAAGACAGTACAGATATTGTGGACCACTCACTTACTTCTAATTTAAATGAGGATTCGAAAGGAAGTACGGAATCATTAAAGCATCAAACCAGTGAAGCTGAAACAAGCCATGACCCTCCAGGCTATACAGATAGCAATCCACATATATCTGGAAGCCTATAGAAGTCAGTAATAATGACTCTTCAGGGAGCTTATAAAGCCTTTTTCTTATGTAATCGAAAACCAAGTGGATTTGTGCATTTTAATGCTAGTTCTTAATCACTGGCAATTGCCATTTTCATCTAATTCAACATATTTCTGTTACAGCCAAATATTTTGTTCTAGTCATAGGGCAAGAATATTTTCTTAGCTTCTGTTTGTCTTATTGCTCTAAAACAAAAATAATGTGTTAACTGACTCTGGGATTAAAATTCAGCATTTGAAGACTTAAAGACTTTATGCACATCAAATGAAACAAAATTATATTTATTTTTATTTAAACAAAGCAAGCTTGTTTTGTTGGGTAGGAGCTTGCTTAGATAGCTATAGATATTAAATATTTATGCGACAATAAAACTCACGAGGAGTGGAGCTCAGGTATGTTAATTGAATGCACGTACAAAACCTTATGAATAAACATCTGTTACATTGTTTTAAATCAGGGTATGATGCATAAGAACATATAATTTTAAGGGCTATTGATACAGCATGATTAGTAATTAAATATTTTATTTGAAATAACTGCAGCAGTTCTTTTTTGTTGTGAGGTTTTTATTGTTCTATTTGGTTCTTTGTCTCAAGTTTAACATATTTAAGTTTATGCAACCTGACCTACAATTATCAGTGGCAATAGTCTGTACCATATTACAAATGGTCCATATGTTTCATGTCTATATGTCCGTTACTGTAGTTTTGTGATAGTGGGCTTTACTGAATGTGCAAATACAACCACATGAGCAGTCTAGGAAACCTAGTTCTACAATCATTGTTTGCTGGTGGAACTGATTCTATTGCTGTCTGAGGAAATTATTGGGCTCATTGAGTGAAATACTTTCCTCCGCTCGTCATGTCCACGTACTGAATAAATGTAAAATTTGTATGTTTCATGTTCTCCCTGCTAAGGGTAAACCATTCTTGTATGTTACAAATAATTTAGGGGAGAAAAGGAAAGTAATTCAATAAATAGGAAATACAGTAATCCCATTTGTTTTGATGAGTTCAAAACAGCTGTAAAGTTCTATTAATACATAGATTTGTTGAATCTAAAGTGGTAACTGCAAAATCTGTTGACAGTTTCAGATATGTGTCTCTGGTAACAAAAGGGTTTATTCTGGAATAAACTAGAGTTTATCCCTCTTTAACGATTCATCTAAATTCCAGGTATTTTGTTAACCATGGTGTCTATAAACCAGAGTGAGGTTCTATCATGTTTCAGCAGCTTACATTTTATAATTAATGCAAAGTCTGATGCCCCAATGTTATTCTTATTCCAGTGTAAACACAATGGTTCTACACAATGCCCAGATCACATTTTCAGCAGGTAAGCTGTATAGGATTTGTTTTTATTTTTAGTACCAAAGGTTGTACAACAATACATAATTTCAGGATCTATTCCTAGTAGCAAATTCTTAATCACACATTGAATGAGTTTTAATTTAACTATCCTTTTTATTCTGGAGATGGTGTTATGAAGATAGCAGGAAAACTCTTTCACTGGATAAACCCCTGGCATTGCTTCTGGCATTGCAGGGTTGGCATTGTTTTGGCCAGGGGGATTCACATAAATAGTCCATGGTACAACAATTTACGTTCATCATGCCATTATGGCATGAAGTATCTTGATGAGTCATGCACAGAATGCTCCTAAAACCTTGTGATAGTATCAGCTAGTGATAACCACTAAATAGTCACACAGCAACATACAGAATTTACATTATATAAAGTCTGTGCACTGTTTTAGTGCGTAATTCACTAGAGGCAGTCTTGACCATCATGAAATCAGCGCTTATCTGTTTAAAAGAAAAAATTCAGCCCAGGGAACAATTGTCGGTATTTTACTTTATGCCACTAAATGTCAAAGTCCGGCCTCTGTTCAGTCGCAGTAATCTGCCCAGCAAAACCAGCTTCGAGAATTTTAGGGGCATGACACATTGGGAGCTTTGACCCAGCTCTCCCAGGAGTCTTTCATGTATCCACCAATTTTATGTGATGGAAAATGTAAAATTAAAACCAAAAATTTTCTTTTATGAAAGCAAGCTTACATATGCTGAAAGACAGTGCCCTAAACCATGAAGACATGTATTTCCTTTAATTTAATTTTGCTATATATGAAAAAAAAGCTTTAGTGTCTTTGTCTACAGTAGTCAGATCAATTGTCAGTATGGCACGTCCCACAATGGCTATGTACACATGTAGAAATGCCAAGTAATTAGTGGAAGCATATTATTTGTGCAACACAGAATGACTATTATTTATTAAGTGTTTTGGCCACATAGAGGATTGGGGACCAGTCACATGTCTGCATTTATTTTAATAGAAATTGGTCGGAGTGAGTCATAGGACATTGCACCTTTATTAAATAAAGCCCATATGTGTTTATGGTATTTTAAGTAAAAATATTAACTCTACTCTAAATAAAATGTATTTTTTCTTTAAAATAAAGTCGAACTATTGTTCTTTTTCCACTTTACTGCTTTCATTTAAAATTACCTATTTACTTGACTTTATTGAATAATTTACAACCAATGTATATTATTTCAATAGAGTATTGTTGTATTTTATTATGATAAACTTACAAACTGCCCACATACCCTACAGTGCTGTGTAAAGGTTATTTATATCAATTGTGTAATTTTAGCATTAATGCATCATGGGCACATTCATAAAGAGATTCTTGCTTAAAGACCATACAACCCTATATACATTATTAATAATGTGCATGCTTAAAATTTATTAAATTTGGCAATGAATGCTAAGTGAGGTCTGCCATTTTTAAGGTTTGCATATTGACCACAGTCCCCTCTTTCAATTGAAGTGCCCCTTATCACCAGACAATAACAACATATAAAAGCATTTAAAAGTCTAAATATGGAGGGGTTCTAATGCTCAGATCTCTCCCCAACACTGGCCTCCATAAACATAGGGGTATGCTCATTTCATGCATTAAGGTGTCCATTTGTAAACATGGGCTTTCCAGTTTATTTCTACATATTTTATGCATTTCATTAAAGTTAGTAAAAAATATTTAAGAAAGCAATATCATTTTCAAGTGCAGATTTTCTTATGAAAACATAAATGTAGAATCCTTTTTTTTTGCTGTTTTGGAAAGGTGGGTTCGTGCTAAAGCAAGAGCCACAAGGTATTTATTGGTGGTGTTTAGAAAAACAAAATACTTACATTTGCTTTTAATTATCTTTCTTGCCATTTCAATTAAAAAAACAACACTTTTTTGGCCACTTCGGGTAGATTTTCTTTGTTGTGACAGGATGTATAAGCAGACTAATGGTATTTTCTGAAAAGTCAGTCTTCTGCAAAAAAACAAGGTATAATTTGTGTAGGTACTGCATAAAGAATGACTGGGTCATCACAGGTGTGAGAAAAGTGGCAAAAGGGTTAAACAAGATGGATTTTCAATAACAAACAATCAATACATTTTTAGCAACCTCAGAGAGACCCCAATACCTGTCACTATTGTAGACTGGTAGAACATTGGAAACACAATGTGCAAATAGAACAATAACTGAACAAATCTTCCCATACCCCAACATTTTCAACTATGACTACTTTAAGGTAGGATGTGTCATAGCCACACAATTGCCCCAAAATCTTTATTGAAGGCTTATGATTTATCATCTGTTTAACTCTCCTCTGGAAGTCGTACTTCTCATGTTCTGCGACTTTGGGGTAGGGACTCTAATTTTGCATCTGCACCTTTTGACTCCACATCTGTCTACCTTTGTACACTGCTATGTCTTGTCTTTGCTTTGTGTGTGTCTGTCTCCCTTTACCCTCTATTGATATATATATCCTCCCACAGTCTTCTTCAATTTACTTCCACCACCCACTTTTCCCCTGTCTCCCTCACAACACAATTTTCCTCTGCCCTGGACTTAATCCCATCTCTCACTTCTTCAATCTCTCCTCTCTTCTCCCCCTCTGCTGAAGTTTACGATAGAATCCTGGTGGCTACTGACCAGAAGCAATGTGGATGAGCAGATGCAAAACAATGCCCAACATCACATAACTGAACCTGAGGATCGCAGATCAGCACAATCTTTTTTTTCTGAGTGACTGGATAGTAAACTTTTGAAATATTGTGGGTCATATTCATCAAACTGAAAACCCCATTAGCACATGTGTTAAGAGGGTTTTTGCTAGTCAGGGATTCCTCATTAAATATTTTGCATGCATGAAGAGGCAGATTTATCAAAGCAGGAAAAGTCCTATTATTGGCAAAAATGGGAGATATGGCTTTGTGTTTTGTTTTTTGCCATATACAACAAATGGTTACTACCAGCAATAATACAATCAACAACAACAGCCATGCTTGCAGACTTTCGGGATGATGATAACATAGTAAGATAATTTAAAGTTCTTTACATTCTGAATAAATCATTTTTTCATGTATAAAGGTTTTTAAATAATTTTTCCTTTTCAGATTAGTAATACTAAAAACCAATATCTGGCAAGTCAGCTCTCACATACACACATCTGCAAAGAGTGGCCAGGAGACCTGGTACTGCTTCGGGCCAGTAATGCGCTGAACTGCCGTATCAATATTTTTTTTTGACAAATTGCAGCGATAAAGGATTTTTTTATCGCCATAATAAATAGTGATCTTACTTATTGCCACAAGAGGCTTTTCATGATAAATAGGCCCCTATATATTTGATCTGGATCTCTTTCCTGTCCATTTTTATGATACTAGTTTAGACATGGCACTACACACTTATTGTAGCTGTTTTACTTCTGGCAGATGATCTTATGTTAACAATACGGAGACGCCACATATCTCATGCCAGGCTTACAAAATCTAAGATTCTTTTATTGCTTTGTAAAAACTTGCAGCAAGTGTATTATACCCTGCTTCCCTCCTACATTTACCTACCTTGTTCATATTCTGTGTTGAAGGGTCTTGTCTAACAGAAGGATATTAGTTGCAGGATATGCTGTCTGCATGGGGTAGAGATGGCTAGAGAGATGTGGCTGCCTATAGGAAATGGGGGAGAAGAGGCTGAGGAGAACAAGGGGGATTCTGGGGGTTGGAGAGATTTTCTTTGTGGCATATGAACCTGATTCATTAGCGGAAGTTAAGTAAAAAAAAATGAGTAAGTAGTCTACTGGAGAAAACCAGGTTACAATGCAAGGGGTGCAAATTAGTTTTCTATTTTGCACATAAGTTAAATACTGTCTGTTTTTCATGTAGCACGCAAATATCGACTTTAAATTTCAGTGTACAAATAAGATATCAAGTATTTGTGTGCTGCATGAAAAAAGACAGTATTTAACTTATGTGCAAAATAGAAAACTAATTTGCACCCCTTGCATTGTAACATGGTTTTGTCCAGGAGACTACTTACTCAATTTATTTAACTTTCCTTAATGAATCAGGCCCATATAACTATAAATAATTCCATATAACTATAAAAAATAAATATCCATAATATATTCAAAAGGAGATGATGTATCTATTGGCAATAATAGTCTATTAAATGTGGGGGGAAATGTGTAAGCTTTTAATTAGATATTGGGGCTTGTGCAGAAATAAGCATTTTTATTAAATGGGAATGTTAACTTAATGGCAGGGCTGGTGGTGGAATATTTGTTTATTAAGTGGGAATGTTATTAACTGTTGGGGCTGCTGGCAGTATGGAACTATGTTGGTTTACTAAATGGAAATGCTATTAATTTCATGTTAGGGGTAGTGGGGGGGGGATAGATCTACTTAATAAATGGGAAATGCTTTTAATTTAATGTTGGGACTGATTGGGAGAAAGGAGGCTTATTAATTTAATGTCAAACTAGTTAGGGGGGAGGAGGTCTAATTATTAAACATGGGTGCTATTAATTTAATGTCATGGCTGTATGGGAAATATAGGCATATTTTTAATAAATGAGAATGCTATCAATTATATTCTGAGGCCTTGTTTATTAAACAAAAAAAAAGTGTTTTAATATCTGGCTGGTTGAGGGGGAGGGAGGCCTAGATTGTTCACTCATTGCTCAGCTTTCCAGGAGGTGAATAATGATTATCTTTTTTCCAAACAGAGTTCCGACATTCCAGGATTCGGCCAAACTGCAGCTGAGCTTAAGACACCAGCAGAAGCACCAAGTAGTCAAAGCTGCATGAACAGGTAGGAGAGCACAGCATGGGGTTAAAGAATGGTCCTGTGCTTGTGGAGGGCCGGGCAAGTCTCCACCATAGGATGACAATACCTCCCTGGCTGTGCACCAACAATGAGAGGCAGCATATACTTCCACCAAGATATGGAGGAAGTAAAATATCTAGTTACGGCTCTGGCTGTCTGCTCATAGTATGAAGTCATTGAAATTGGTAATTTAACACTCTTTCTACCCACACCAAGTTGCTGTGTAGTGGCCTATACATGAAAATGCAAACTTGTAGATATTTACACTGATTCTCGGTATGCATTCAGTGTTTTTCAATTATGGACAACTATGGAAACAATGTGGATTCTTCATTTCAGATGGGCTACAAACCAAAAATGGCACATAGATTGCTATTATTAAATGCAATACAATGGTCAAAAACATGATGATGTCTTCAAAGTAGGGATGTGCACCGGCGACTTTTGAGGTCTCGTGTTTTGTGTTTTGGATCCGGATTTTCGTTATTTTTGAGGTTCGGATTTGTCTCGCAAAACACTTGACGAAAGGTCTCGGTTCGAATTTAAGGTATTGGATTCGGATTTTTTTTGAAAAAAACATAAAAAGTTTAAAAATCAAGTTTTTGGGCTTATTTTCACTCCTAGGCTATTATTAACCTCAATAACATTCAATAACAAGCATTTCCACTAATTTACAGTGTATTCTGAACACCTCACAATATAGTTATTAGTCCAAAACGTTGCAAAAAGGTATCTTTCTGGACTGCGTAGAGGAGTGGGTCACCACAATATCTTAAAAACCCTGAACTTTTATGATTCGCACCAATAATTGTACCTGGACTGCGTAGAGGAGTGGGTCACCACAATATATTAAAAACCCTGAACTTTTATGAATCGCACCAATAAATGTACCTGGACTGCGTAGAGGAGTGGGTCACCACAATATATATAATAAGAAAACCATCAACTAGTTTGATTCGCACCAATAAATGTACCTGGACTGCGTAGAGGAGTGGGTCACCACAATATATTAAAAACCCTGAACTTTTATGAATCGCACCAATAAATGTACCTGGACTGCGTAGAGGAGTGGGTCACCACAATATATATAATAAGAAAACCACCAACTTGTTTGATTCGCACCAATAAATGTACCTGGACTGCGTAGAGGAGTGGGTCACCACAATATATTAAAAACCCTGAACTTTTATGAATCGCACCAATAAATGTACCTGGACTGCGTAGAGGAGTGGGTCACCACAATATATATAATAAGAAAACCATCAACTTGTTTGATTCGCACCAATAAATGTACCTGGACTGCGTAGAGGAGTGGGTCACCACAATATATTAAAAACCCTGAACTTTTATGATTCGCACCAATAATTGTACCTGGACTGCGTAGAGGAGTGGGTCACCACAATATCTTAAAAACCCTGAACTTTTATGAATCGCACCAATAAATGTACCTGGACTGCGTAGAGGAGTGGGTCACCACAATATATATAATAAGAAAACCATCAACTTGTTTGATTCGCACCAATAAATGTACCTGGACTGCGTAGAGGAGTGGGTCACCACAATATATTAAAAACCCTGAACTTTTATGAATCGCACCAATAAATGTACCTGGACTGCGTAGAGGAGTGGGTCACCACAATATATTAAAAACCCTGAACTTTTATGAATCGCACCAATAAATGTACCTGGACTGCGTAGAGGAGTGGGTCACCACAATATATTAAAAACCCTGAACTTTTATGAATCGCACCAATAAATGTACCTGGACTGCGTAGAGGAGTGGGTCACCACAAGATATATTAAAAACCCTGAACTTTTATGAATCGCACCAATAAATGTACCTGGACTGCCTAGAGGAGTGGGCACTGGGCACCACAATAAAATATATAAAAAACCTTCAACAGGTCTGCATTACACTACACATACGGCTGCTCCTCCATCCTCTCCATCATATACATGTTGGAGTTTTAGCGTGTGACAACCTCTTGTTTTTGATAATGTCAGTGCATTTTGAATATTTTTCAATTTGCCCCACACCACTGAATGTACTTTATCTATGATACGCATCTATCTATCTTGACTGCGTAGTGTGGTGGCCCCGGTACACAATTTGGTACCGAGGCCACAATATAATTAAAAAACCCTCCACGTGTCAGAATTCCACCAAACAAGTATCTGGACTGCGTAGTGGGGTGGCCCCGGTACCCAACTTGATACCGGGGCCACAATAAAATAAATACACCCTCCACGTGTCAGAATTCCACCAAACAAGTATCTGGACTGCGTAGTGGGGTGGCCCCGGTACCCAATTTGATACCGGGGCCACAATAAAATAAATACACCCTCCACGTGTCAGAATTCCACCAAACAAGTATCTGGACTGCGTAGTGGGGTGGCCCCGGTACCCAACTTGATACCGGGGCCACAATACCTCCTCCAAACATGCTACAGACAATTCGTCATTGAGATCCCATCAAGTATGTTAAAGACAGACAGGGTCCAAGTGTTATTAGTTGACTTTGTAAAGAAAAAAACTGTCCCTGTTGCACATAGTCGTGCAATGAAGACTTACTTTTTCATTTAAAGGCACGATCTTTCAAGTGTAGTGTTTGTAAGTCTAAGTCATATTATACTTTTGGTAAAATTGGTTTTTTTTGTTCCTCTTTAAGTTAATTAATTAGTAATAGAATTAAAGTAGGAAATAGAATTAAATAGAATTAAAGTAGGAAATAGAGTGGTATAGAGTTGTAGTGTGGTATAGATAGAGTGGTCCACACAATATAATAATAAAACCCTCAACTGGTCTGAATTCCACCAAACAAGTATCTTGACTGCGTAGTGTGGTGGCCCCGGTACACAATTTGGTACCGAGGCCACAATATAATTAAAAAACCCTCCACGTGTCGGAATTCCACCAAACAAGTATCTGGACTGCATAGTGGGGTGGCCCCGGTACCCAATTTGATACCGGGGCCACAATACCTCCTCAAAACATGCTCCAGACAATTCGTCATTGACAGACCCCAGACAGACAGGGTCGTAGTGTTATTGTTTGACTTTGTAAACCCAAAAAAATGTCCCTGTTGCACTTGCACATAGTCGTGCAATGAAGACTGACTTTTTCATTTAAAGGCACGATCTTTCAAGTGTAGTGTTTGTAAGTCTAAGTCATATTATACTTTTGGTAAAATTGGTTTTTTTTGTTCCTCTTTATGGTAATTAATTAGTAATAGAATTAAAGTAGGAAATAGAATTAAATAGAATTAAAGTAGGAAATAGAGTGGTATAGAGTTGTAGTGTGGTATAGATAGAGTGGTCCACACAATATAATAATAAAACCCTCAACTGGTCTGAATTCCACCAAACAAGTATCTTGACTGCGTAGTGTGGTGGCCCCGGTACACAATTTGGTACCGAGGCCACAATATAATTAAAAAACCCTCCACGTGTCGGAATTCCACCAAACAAGTATCTGGACTGCATAGTGGGGTGGCCCCAGTACCTAATTTGATACCGGGGCCACAATACCTCCTCAAAACATGCTCCAGACAATTCGTCATTGACAGACCCCAGACAGACAGGGTCGTAGTGTTATTGTTTGACTTTGTAAACCCAAAAAAATGTCCCTGTTGCACTTGCACATAGTCGTGCAATGAAGACTGACTTTTTCATTTAAAGGCACGATCTTTAAAGTGTCAGAAAGAGAGAGAAGACACAGGAGAGGAGAGTTGTAGCTGGGGACCTGGGGTGGAAGCTCCCAGGCTCCCCCAGCATTGCCTGGAAGTCTGAGCGTGGTGACTGAGCCAGGGCAAGGAATGTGTGCCCTGGATGAGGGGGAGAACTCCATGCCACTATAGTGAACCCAAGAGAGAGGGGGACACTGCACATGGAAGAGGCCCTGGAGTGAGGGCTGCTACAAGAGGCATGGTAGCTGTAGTGTCAGATCCTGAGGCTGAGAGTACACAGAGTGACGTGTCAGAGCACAGGAGACATTATCCCCGCAGAGGAGGGATGAGCTGCAGTTGAGAGGTCTGTTGTTGAAATAGGACATGCACACTTTAACAAACCAATCATTTCAGCGACAGGGCCTACCAAACAACTTTGACTGAAATGATTGGTTTGTTTGGGCCCCCACACCAAAAAAGCTATTCATCTCTCCCTGTACAGACTAAACAGGCTCTACTGAGGCAAGATGTCGTCCTCATCCTCAACCTCTGATTCCTCTCCCCCTACAGTGTGTACTTCCTCCTCATCACACATTATCAATTCGTCCCCGCTGGACTCCACAACCACAGGTCCCTCTGTAGTATCTGGAGGGCAGTGCTGTACTTCATTGAGGAATTGATTATTCATTTTTATAAACATCATTTTTTCAACGTTGTGAGGAAGCAACCTCCTTCGCCGCTCACTGACCAGGTTCCCCGCTGCACTAAAAACTCTTTCCGAGTACACACTGGAGGGGGGACAACTCAGGTAAAATAGAGCCAGTTTGTACAGGGGCTTCCAAACTGCCTTTTTTTCCTGCCAGTAACAATATGGACTGTCTGACATGTCTACTTGGATGGTGTCAGCAAAGTAATCATCCACAATTTTTTCTATTGTGACAGCATCCAATGCAGCGAGAGTAGACATGTCTGCAATGGTTGGCAGGTCCTTCAGTCCGGACCAGATGTTATCAGCATCCCCGCCAGTGCCTCTTTTGGGAAAACTGAGCTTTTTCCTCGCAGCCATAGATGTGGAAGAAAATGAGGGTGGAGCTGTTGGCATGTCACGGTCCTCTTCAGAGGACAATCTCCTGACCAGCAGGTCTTTGCACCGCTGTAGATTTGTGTCCGCCGGAAACAGAGACACAACATACGCTTTAAACCGAGGATCGAGCACGGTGGCCAGAATGTATTCCTCTGACTTTAAAAGAGTGACCACCCTCGGATCCTGGCAAAGCGTACGAAGGGCTACATCCACAAGAGCTACATGCTTGCTGTAATCGCAATGGCTTACCAGCTCCTCCCTCACTTTCTCCAGCTGCTTCTGCAACAGCCTGATCAGGGGAATGACCTGACTCAAGCTGGCAGTGTCGGAACTGACTTCTCGTGTGGCAAGTTCAAATGGCTGCAGAACCTTGCACAACACGGAAATCAGTCTCCACTGCGCTTGACTCAGGCGCATCCCCACTCCTTTGCCTATGTCGTAGGTGGCTGTGTAGGCCTGAATGGCCTTTTGCTGCTCCTCCATCCTCTGCAGCATATAGAGGGTGGAGTTCCAGCGCGTCACAACCTCTTGTTTGAGGTGATGGCAGGGCAGGTTCAAGCTTTTTTGATGTGCCTCTAGTCTGCGGTAGGCACTGGCTGAATGCCGAAAGTGTCCAGCAATTTTGCGGGCCACCGCAAGCATCTCCTGCACACCCCTGTCACTCTTGAGGTAATGCTGCACCACCAAATTAATGGTGTGGGCAAAACATGGGACGTGCTGGAAATTGCCCATATTTAATGCCCGCACAATGTTACTGGCATTGTCTGACACCACAAATCCCCATGAGAGTCTAAGTGGGGTAAGCCACTGGGAGATAATTTCCCTCATTTTCTCTAATATGTTGTCAGCGTTGTGCCTCTTATTAAAGCCTGTAATGCACAATGTTGCCTGCCTTTGCATGAGCAGCCATTTTGTAGATGCTGCTACTGATGCAGCTGTTGCTGTTGCTGCGGAAGGGGATGCATCTACCCAGTGGGCTGTCACAGTCATATAGTCCTTCGTTTGCCCAGAACCACTTGTCCACATGTCCGTGGTTAAGTGGACAGTGGGTACAACCGCATTTTTAAGAGCACTGAGGACACTTGATCGTACTTCTCTGTACATTTTTGGTATCGCCTGCCTAGTGAAGTGGAATCTCGAGGGGATTTGGTACCGGGGACACAATACCTCCATCAACCCTCTAAATCCCACTCCACTGATGGCGGACACCGGGCGCACGTCTAACACCAACATTGCAGTTACAGCCGCAGTTATACGCTTTGCAATAGGGTGACTACTATCGTATTTGGTGGTCATGGCAAACGACTGTTGGACGGTCAATTGTTTGGTGAAAGACTTAGCGGTCTTACGACTTCCCCTCTGGGAAGATGACCGACTAACAGCAGCAACAGCAGCAGTGGCAGTAGTAGGCGTACCGCTGCAGGATTCCTCGGATGAATCCCGTATTGAGGAGGACTCAGTCTGGCTGGTGACTTGGGCTGCAGGACTGAATCTGATGGAGATTGTGGAGGAAGTTGACGAGGAGGGTGTTGCTGGTGTGTATCCAACTGGACCACGGGATTTAGGTGTCCCTGTACCGATGAGGGTCCTAGCCCCAGTTCCTGAACTAACCACTGAACTATGAAGGTTATTCAGGTGACGTATAAGGGAGGATGTTCCTAGGTGGGCAAGATCCTTACCCCTGCTTATTTGAGCTTTACATAAGCTACATATTGCCATACATTGGTTGTCTGGATTTGGATAAAAATAACTCCAGACCGAAGAGGTGCATTTTTTGGTCTTCTGACCAGGCATGACGATGGGCTTTTTCATCCCATGGACATCAGCTGTTTCCCCCCCTGGTGCCTCATTTACAATAACCACATCACCATCCTCATCATCAAGTTCCTCCACAGCGCCAGCTACATCATCAATAGCCTCCTCCCGAGCCACCTCTTCCCGTACAGTGATGGGAAGGTCAGGCTTGACAACCACCAACACCCTTGGACTCGCCTTGGGGATTTGTGATAATTTCTCTTTAGAAGGCAGAGTTGTTTGCTGTTTTGTTGCTGACAGCATAACTCTCTTCAATTTTTTGTAGGGGGGGGGAGGAGGAGGAGGGCTAAGATCCGTGGGTGAAGCTGAACCACTAGTCATGAACACGGGCCAGGGCCTAAGCCGTTCCTTGCCACTCCGTGTCGTAAATGGCATATTGGCAACTTTACGTTTCTCTTCAGATGATTTTAAGTTTCTCTTTTTGCTACTTTTTCTTAACTTGGGCTTTTTGGATTTTACATGCCCGGTACTACGAGATTGGGCATCGGGCTTGGAAGACGACGTTGATGGCATTTCATCGTCTATGTCATGACTAGTGGCAGCAGCTTCAGCATTAGGAGGAAGTGGGTCTTGATCTTTCCCTACTTTATCCTCCAAATTTTTGGTCTCCATTATATGTAGCACAAGATACTGCAGAATGTGTGAACTTGGTAATATTGCAGTACCAATGGACTTATACTGCTGGATTGGTTTTGCAAATTTGGTTATAATTATTATATATTTTTTTTATTTTTTATTTTTTTTTACTTTTTTTTTATTTTTAAAAAACTTGGGAATAGTGGGGAAATAACTATGCCCTTAGAAGCACAGAGCACAGGACACAGCACCACTGGACTGAACAGGACACGGCACAGGACCCAGCAGCACTACGGAACTCAGCAGGACAGAGCACAGGACACAGCACCACTGGACTGATACTGCAGAATGTGTGAACTTGGTAATATTGCAGTACCAATGGACTTATACTGCTGGATTGGTTTTGCAAATTTGGTTATAATTATTATATTTTTTTTTTTTTTAAAATTTTTTATTATTTTTTACTTTTTTTTTATTTTTTAAAAACTTGGGAATAATGGGGAAATAACTATGCCCTTAGAAGCACAGAGCACAGGACACAGCACCACTGGACTGAACAGGACACGGCACAGGACCCAGCAGCACTACGGAACTCAGCAGGACAGAGCACAGGACACAGCACCACTGGACTGATACTGCAGAATGTGTAAACTTTGTAATATTGCAGTACCACTGGACTTTTACTGCTGAATGTGTGAACTTGGTAATATTGCAGTACCAATGGGCTTATACTGCAGGATTGGTTGTGAAAATTTTGTGGTAATTAAAAAATATTAAAGTAGTTTTTGGTATTTTATAAAAAAACTTTTTTTTATTTTTTTAAACACAGGGGAATATTGGGGAAATAACTATGCCCTTAGAAGCACAGAGCACAGGACACAGCACCACTGGACTGAACAGGACACAGCACAGGACCCAGCAGCACCACTGACCTCAGAAGGACAGAGCACAGCACACAGCACCACTGGACTGATACTGCAGAACACAGCACAGCACAGCACAGCACAGCACTAAACAGCACAGCACAGCACAGCACAGCACTAAACAGCACAGCACAGCACAGCACTAAACAGCACAGAACTAAACAGCACAGAACTAAACAGCACAGAACTAAACAGCACAGAGGACCACCTAACACACCCTCCCTCTACCCTGATCAATGCCCGAGTGAAGATGGCGGCGACTAGCGGGGAATTTATAGGATCCGAGTATCGCGAGATCCGACAACGGGATTATGAGTCAGAGCCTCAGTTTCACTTTTGAATTTGGCGCCAATACCCGGATCTGTCTCGGATCCGACTCGGATCCGCAACGTTCGGGTGGGCTCGGATTTCAGAAATCCGAGCGCGCTCATCCCTACTTCAAAGGGGATTACTTAGCTGACTCTACTGCTAAAGCTGCAGTTTTGTGTCATACCTCACTAGGTATTTCACAGTTAATTTTACTGAAACAAGTTTCTTCTCTCCTCTTGCCACAGTAGAAGACCTTGCTATGCTCCAAGATAAAGCTCCTGAATCTGAAAAAGTCTACATGGAGTTTTTTATATTTGGATATTGGTCTGATCACTTGTGGCACTCCCCTGATCGCAATTTAGTGCTTCCGCCATATTTTTCTTGCATACACCATGACGTGGCACATGTCATCAGTCTACCAGGATTAGCCTTTTTTTAAGTAGATTTGCATGAGTTTTTGTAAAGTGAAAGGGGTTACAGAACATAAGATGAGGAAGAGAAGGGGGAGGGGGGGGGGGATAGACAGCCTAGCAGCAAATAAAACAATTGCTATCTCCTCTGCTATCAGTAAAATAACACATTCAAAATACATAGTTCTAATCAAAATCAGTACATTTTCATTAGGTAACAGCTTATGGAAGCAGAGGGTGGTATGTTCATTGAAAAGCTGCAGGGAAATTGAGGGGAGTGATAATAATGCATAGCTGTGAGGGAATGATGAGGAGCTCCAAACCAAGATAACATGAGCAAGGACAAAGAATACCAAGGGGTATATTTACTAAACTGTGGGTTTTAAAAATCAGATTCTAGTTATTTAATACATTCTACAAAATTACAGCTAGAATGTGATTGGTTGCTATAGGCAACATCCCCACTTTTTTTAAACCCACAGTTGTGGTACAGGAGAACCCATGCATGCAGCAAGATGGACGGATGCTTTGGTCCATGGCATCAAGCAGGTGACATGGGAGCAGTGACTGATGTGGCTTAATATACAAAGTACTTAATGTAGAGTTGTCGTAGATTGGTTAATGCTTTCCTATTAAAGGTTAGAAGAAGCACATAGCCACAGAACCATCATTAGTAATCTCCCTCATTCAGACTATTCCCGAGCCAGTTTAAAAAAGCCTACCCCAGTCCTCCACTTAACTAATTCACCATGCAGTATACCTCACCCCCTTTCATCCTCCATCTCTCCCTCTCTTACATCTTGTTCTCAGATCCCCTTATGTTAGCTCACCCCATGCGTCAATTGCTTGTCTGCCCCATTTCCTTTAGATTATAAGTTGTAGCAAGCAGGTCCTGCTTCCATCTTGTTCTCATTACCTATAACTTTTTTTTCCAGGCTATCCGTAGCTGTATTGTGAGTTGTAGTGTTATTTGTTTACTGTATTGCATTGTTATGCCATGTACTGTCTTGTTGTTTACCCTCTTTACGACGCTGCAGACCTCATGTGGCAACCTGTAAAAAAAGATTAATAATAATAATGGCTTTGCTGTTTGTTAGGATGGCCATGTTCTAGAGTACCTCTAGTGGATGCTTGCTGTAAATGCCCTGTGCCACTAGAACTTGCCCGGCCCCAATGATGACACCAACACTGGGTGTATAAAAATGCACCTAAGCATTGTCTTTATATATCAGTCACCTCAGAAGATGCCACCATGTGGCAGACTCCAGAACCCCACATCTGTAGTCTGTAAGACCATTGCCAAAATGTGGTCGATCTATACATCATGGCAAGTTGTTTGAAATGTTAGTTTTTGAGAGCAAACCCTATATATACATGTCCGGCCAGGGTTTTCACCAAGGGTGCTGCAGTGTGTGACAGTACCCGGGTAGTAGAGGAGCATATAGGAGGTTCAGGGGGTCACTATGACAGAATGGAGAGCCTCTGAGGGGGGAGCGTTGCTGCCTTGAGATAAATAGGATTCCGAACAGTGAGCTACAGCCGTTGTATCCATCTGTGGGTTCCAAGAATTGAGAAGTTGGCACAAAAGATGGTCTCTGAATGTTGGCAGGCAAGATATATCAATTGATGCATAATCAAATAAGTGGGGTACCCCAAAATTTCATTTAGAATTGGTAGTGGTGCAGAGCTGTGCAGAGAAGAATCAGCATCCTTACCATCTCAACTGGACATACTGTTGAACCCAACATCTTATTCAACTTCACCCATGCAAATTACACACCTGACAAGATTGACAACTGCTCCAAAGAACAGAAAAAAAACAAAGCAACACACTTCTGTCTCGGCTGAAATCATACATTCATTCTATATACACCTGGATGATCAGCCCATGTTCTTGGTGCTACAGCCCTTTTAATGTTCTCTGTTATTAAGGCTCCTGCCTGGGGGCCCAGGCCTAAATATCCTCTCAGAATGAGATCGGATTGGCAGTTCAATTTTTAATGACTGCGGTGTTCCTTGCCTTTAACCAATTATTTAACTCCAAACAAGAGAAAACTAAATATCTAAGCAACTTAAAACTACTAAATCAGACTTAGATACTCAATCACAAAAATAACCCCTTTATTATCTGAATGGAGTAAGATTATTTTATTTCTAAAATGCAAATTCCAAAAAACACAGTGAACCATATTCTTAGTAACTTTACTTTATATCAATGATTAGTGCCATTCTCCATGCATGCCAGCACAAATTTCAGGAAGCAACTAAATCTATGACCCCTTTTATATCAGTAAGTAGGCCCACATCCTAATTATCAACAAATTAAGATTGCCAAATTGTCTTACTATGAAAAGTTATCAAATGTTTATTTTGCACCAATCAATACTCTTTAAACTGCTTTCTTAATCTAATGTAGGCATGAGGCGAGTTTAAACCTTTCACAGACAGTTAATTTAAATCAACTACTCCCTATGGGCATGACCTCAGAGGTAAACACTAATCTTTATAAAAGAGACTGCAATTCTTGTAAAGTAGTCTTCTTTATAGATAACATGTTAAACAACAGTATTCTTTACTTCTTTATCTTAACAGCTAGCACACCTTAATTCCATTGCAACTGAATCATTTGTAATTCCTAAGATCACTAAACATGTCCATGGATAAATTGTTTAATCATTGGCTAAATAAATGTCAAATGTATGTGTTCCATGGCAAAATTTAGTCAGGTTAGCCTAAAATTTAGACTAATAAATAGGAAATCGTCCAAATAATGCATTATTCCCCTTTCCTTAAATTCAGCAGAAACTATCCATTAAATAAATGTAACAAAAGATTTGACATAAAAGTGTGATAAAGAAAACCCCATTGGCACACACTAATCAAAGAAAAATATTAATTTCCATGTTGGAATCCTAAGGAATTGAAGATACTTGGGTTAAATGAATAACCAACTTCGTATTAGACTTCGGTAGCAGGGTACCTTGCCTGAAGCATCCCAAAAATATCCTCAAAAGAAGAATAAGAATCAACTGCTAAGTCTTTATTCACCTCATCTTTTAGTAAAGAACCACTGGGAAAAGATAAATGGTGAATAAATCTAAAAGATTTTGTAGGGAAGCCTGAATCCCTGTTCAATTAACTTATCAAATAATCAAACAGTGAAACAATATGTCACCTCTTATATCATCCTGAAACCACTCCTGATCACAAACCGCACTCTGCTCACTCGTGACTTGGAAGTGTTTACTGTATGGGGTTACACACGGTTCCAGTGCTCAATCTTTCTCTCACCTATCACATAGGTTATAGATTTGACGAATCTCCCCCAAACAGCGCTCACCCACCCACACCAACTTAGGTTCTGCCACCTCCTATTGAATAAGGGCAATAGAACCCCCAATATATGGTCCCACGTTGAAACACAATGCTCCTTGTTACACACAGGTTAGCAATGCACACCAGCAAGCAAAGGGTTAATATTTAACCCCTCAAGACTCTTAATAAAATGTACACGCAGGCACACACAAAGTTTGGTAGTCAAATATATTAACAATTCACACTAGCATACAATGCAGTCCCTTATGATTTATGTTTTATTCACCACAATTATGTTATAGGTTAATCCTTATAACTGTAATTCCCCCCCTTTCACTACAGATTTTTTTTTTTTTTTTTTTAAGAAACCAAAGGACATAAGCCCTAAATCCTGTGGAAAAGGGATTTTTTTGCAGGATTTACGGGTTCTCCCTATCAACGCCCTTGGGCCAGTTAAGTCTATTGCCTGCTATTGCAAAGCTTGAGGAAGCCTACTTAACAATTTCAATATTTTTTTTTTTATGTAGAATCTGGAACTGGAATCCCAACTCCAGGCTTCCAGTTCCAGTTCACATTCCTGAGCCAGCATGTTGGCTAAAGCATGAGCAGAGAGTCCCAGGAAGGCTTGGCAAGCAGTAAGACTCCTTTCACTGCTGCCAGTCAGTATCCCCGGGGAGCTGAGCATTGGTCTTTAAGCCCCTTCTCCACTCTCTTCAATAGTGAAATGGGCAGGAGTCTTGCTCTTCTGGGAGTTTGCACTAGACAGGTATCCTAAAATAATGGTTTACCCCGTGCCCTCATTTACCCAAGAGATAGTCTGTAAAATAGTTTCTATGCTAATTTTCAACACTGCTAACTTCTGAACTATGATTGTCATTCAATCACCCTGTCTTCCAAGCTCTAGTGAGGCAGGGGAGTTGTGACATATTGCACAAGGAAAAGGATGCCAGTCTGGTTTGCAAAAGAAGTAGAAGGTATTGTGAAAACAAAAAAGATGGCCTTAAGAAAATATAAGCAGACTCAAAATAAAGACAAAGAGATGTATCTTGTTAGGCAGAAGGAGGCTAAGAAGGTAATCAGATGTGCAAAGGCACAAGCTAGAATCTGATTGGTTGCTATAGGCAACATCTCCACTTTTTCAAACCTGCAGTTTAGTATATATACATCAAAGAGCGAGAGTTTTGTTGAGGGAGACAAAGTAATAGCAGATCATCTTAATTATTTTTGTTCAGTGTTCACTACAGAAAGAGAGGGGAAGGGGCCAAAGTTAAGTTGCAAGTATTAAAAAAAATGAAGTAGATGCAACTACATTTACAGAAAGGAAGGTCCTAACAGAGCTCTCAAAACTGAAATTGGATAGATCAATGGGACTAGATGGAATACAGCCAAGAATACTAAAAGAACTTAAAGTGGTGCTGGTAACACCATTAACAGCATTATTCAACCAGTCACTATCTACAGGAGTAATTTCAAAGTACTGGAAAAGAGCTAATGTAGTCCCAGTGCTCAAAAGTAGAAGCAAGGAAGAGACAAGCATCTAGCGACCAGTGAGCCTTATATGAGTAACAGGGAAATTGATGGAAACACTTTTAAAAGAAAGAGTTGTAGAATATCTAAAATGCAGCATTTTAGGGAATACTAAACAGCATGGATTTACTGGGGGAAGATCATGTCAAACAAATATTATTTACTTTTTTTACTGGGTGACTAAAGTAATAGATAAAGGGGGGTCCCTAGATGTAGCTTATCGAGACTTTAATAAGACATTAGTTGCAAGATAGAAAACAGAGAGTTGTAAAAATGGAGAGCATTCAGAGGAGGGAAAGGTTACAAGTGAAGTAACCCAGGGAGCTGTACTTGGACCAGTGCTTTTTAATGTCTTTTTTGGTAACATTGCAAATGATATTGAAGGGAAATTATGCCTTTTGGCAGATGACACAAAGATATGCAACAGGGTAGACACACCAGGAGGGGCAAAACAAATGATTTTTGTAGGTAGACTAGAGGGATGTTCAAGAGTGTGGCAATTACAGTTTCATGCCAAAAAATGGAAAATTATCTCAAAAACCCAAAGGCTAAATATAGTATTAACGTCACTGTTATGGAAACTACTGACGAGGAAAGTCACTATTTCAGGTGACTTGAATGCAGGTAGATAATTTAACAAATCAATGAGAAATGCAAGTCAGCAGCTTGGTAGCATAGGGAGAGGAATCTGTCGCAAAAAGAAAGAAGTAATAATGTCATTGTATATGTCATTGGTACGGCCTCATCTAGTATACTGTGTCCAGTTCTGGAGGCCATGTTTCCAAAAGAATATAAATACATTTGAGAGTGTACAAAGAAGGGTAACTAAAATGGTGCATGGTCTAAAGCACAAAACTTAGACTAAAAGTTCCTAATATGTATAGTTTGGAGCAAAGAATGGAAAGGGGAACATGATAGAAACTTTCAAATATATCAATGGTTTTAACAAGGTACAGGAGGGAAACAATTTTCAAAAGAAGAAAAGCTTTAGAACATGCACTGAAACTGGAGGAAGTAGGTTCAGAGGAAATTTGAGAAAAAAATTACTTCACATAAAGGGTAGTAGATACGTGGAATAGTCGCCCATCAGAGGTGATAGAGCAATTTAAACATGCTTGGGATAGACATACGGATATCCTTACAAAGAACTAAGGATCAAATTGTGTTTGAAGTTACCATAGTTTAAAAAATGGGCAAACTAGATGTGCCAAGTGGTTCTTATCTGCCGTCAAATTCTATGTTTCTATATCTCCTCATATACAAGGGATATTGCAATGCAGTGTCAGAATACTTCTTCTGATATTCTCTTTATTGGGTATAAAAGTTCCATATAGTTGTTACACTTTAATTGTACAAGAAGCCATCAAAGGAGTGAAAAAGTATAGAATCATCCACTGTTTGCATACCAATTTATTACTAAATGCTGATAACTGAAATGTATATTACCACTTCTCCTCTGCAATCATGAGGTACCTATTAATAATATTAGGGGGTTACTATATTCCATTGTTAGCTAGCTAGCCCTAGCAGACACAATGCCAAAAATCTAATCCTGCTCCTTTAATCTACCAAAGATGAATTGCCTAAATCACCTATCAATTTTAAGATATTAAAAAAGTAGGACACCGACTTTCAGCGTACACGCAGATGCACGTTTTGCTCTGAAATGCTTTTTAAAGACAAAACAGATCAATGTCAAGGAAGCATCAATTTAAGAGCAGATCAATGTTGGGGGTTGAGTCCAGGCTACCCAGACCAGAGCACATGGTAAAATAAATAAATATGCATAAAACAATTAAAAGTTAAAAAATTGCATCAAGGGTACCCCCTCCACCCCTATCGAGCCACTGTCCTACTTGGAAAACTCCCAGTAAATCCTATGAAAAATAAGAGGAAGCAAGGTGTATGCAAGATGCAGCTTAAAGAGCCCGAAGGAGAGTTACACCAAGCTGTTCCTTAGTTAGTGGGAGGAGGATTATATGTGGACAGACTGCGTCATTGGGGCAGACCTGGTGCTCTGGAATAGATATATAGATGACATTCTATTCATCTGGAGGGGTGATCAAGTTTATTTCGAAAAGTTTTTGACTTATCTTAATACTAATGACTGAAATGTGACATTCGCTACAAAATACAGTAGAGAACACTTTATGATTTGATTTAGAGGCTAATAATATCATTACCAAAACATAAGAAACAGGTTGACATCAATAGTTAGCCCAAGGGCCCGAAGTTTCAGTCAATTCAATAAGCAGTCATTAGGCAAGTTGGATTTTGAAGACCGTAATCCCAACAGACTAAATATAGATTTAGTCTTTAATACACTATTAGGCAATCCCCGTTAACAAATGACCCTTACAGCCATCCATGTGTATGAGCAATCAAAGGAGGAAGCAGTCAATTCTTATACATACTTGTACCCACGGCAGGATAATTCAACTAAATGCTTAAAAATGCTATCCTTATTGATTTTATTGACACGCGTGAGGTTTTGAACAGCAATGAGAGAAACTGACGGAATAGTAACTGGAATAGTAACTTGTCACAAACTTGGTTAGACTGACGACTACTTTATGGTATTGACACAGCCAAATTTGGAGGCGCAGAGTCTAACGCGCCTCTGTTCTTCGCCAGGGACCCTCGCAAGGGAGTATGGGTTTTGCTGCAAGAGACGCGCAGGTCACGGTTCTCCAGGCCAGCCACCAATGAAATAGTGGGTGAATAGGTGTAGTCGTACTGTCCAAGGTCAAGCCGTGCGGTATGCGAGGTACAGTGGGTTAAACCAAAAGAGTAGTCAGGAAGCTAGGAGTCAAAAACCAAGAAAGACAAATCCAGACCAAGGGAGAATCCAAGATCGGGGTCAGGAGTAGCCGAGTCAAAAGGCGTAAGGTCAGTCAAGAAGCAGGAATAGAACCTGGAGCATGAGGGGACCTGATACTCTGGCACCATAGTGGTGCCAGAATTTCTGTAGTGTGAGCAAAGACCTGATAGGCCAGTAACAGATTCGGCACAGTCAGAGCGTAGCCAACTGTCGACAATGGAGCCCAATAGGCTAGGCAACGGCATGCACCCGTTGGGCGCCGACCTGTGGAGAGAGGAAGCGTACCGTTGGACACGGCTGCATGGAGAGAGCGGGCGACTGTCCCCGGCACCTAGCGGAAATATGTGGGGGGGGGGACGACGCTGGACATGACTTTTGCGGGCAGCATCTGTGCAACCCTCTGGGACGATCAACTCAACAAAGGTAGTCTCGGGCACCTAGAGGTGGAGAGGTAATCACCGCCCTGCCAGCACGACCGCAGCAGACTGTGTCTTTACATGCATCTATGCAAGTGCATGAAATGTAAGTGCATTATTGTATATGAACAATAAAACCTACAGTTTTTCACTATTTGGATGCATATGTGTTTTTCCTGTGACAGGTAATTTCATATTATTGGGGAAACGGTGACACAGAAACCTGCACACAGAGAATTCAGCGGAGAACACAGTGATTTGAATCAGCAGATGAGTATTACACACACAAAAAAAATGACAACAACATGTCATAATGGGGGTTATAGTGTACTAAGCCCTGTCTAAATTATGATGCATTTGACTTAGATGCCCTTGTCTATGATAATTCTATTTCCATTTTGGCAACTATGTGCTGACAGCTTTGACAGGAATCAATTTTAGAATCTTTATTGTTTACAGCGATAAAATAAATTGGACTTTCATATCATGCTGAATTGAAATGGCTACTAGTTGATATAATAACATCTGCATTACGGAAATGGATAAAAGGAATCAAGCTTTGGGTATTGATTCTAAGATGTGTGTTGAGTCCAAGTAGACTATTTATATAGTGTCTCTCTTCAGACAAAATAATTTCTTTTGTTAATGTAGTGCTTTGACACTCCCTGTAATGAAAGGATGTATACAGTTCATTTTTTCCCCCCAAAATATTTTTATTGTGGCTTTAAACAGTACAGTAACAAAAAGAATGTGATTATATTCAAGACACTACTTGTTACTTAATTATTACATCAGAAAAGAAGTTTGGATAAGGAAGGGTTTATCAATATTGGATCAAATTCAGTGCCTTCGTCCATTCGGCATGTTAACTGGATAGCTGTTTAGTTATAGGAAAGAAACACCAGGCGCTAGTTAAGAAAAACAATATATCTAAATTCAATAATATAAAAAAGCAGAATAATTAAAATTGCTAAAGATAAACCTGCACCCTTCCACACATAACAAGTACTGTGGCTTGTTACACACATGAAAATAGAGAAAAAAACAACAAATGGCAGCGCTGGTAAATCAATGAAATATTTGAATAGAGAGTCTCTACATCACGTCATAAATTGATAGGATTCCTTCCAATTAATGGAGTGTAATCAGACGAAGGAAGCTGCTCATGGCCTTTATATATGATCTCAATAAAGGGATATAACTTTGCAAATGTGAAGCTACAAAGATAAGTTGCTTTTTAAGGAACCAACACCAGAAATGATAGGTCTCCCAGGAGGTGCAGTGAGTGGCTTATGAATTTTTGACAACTGATAAAAAGTAGGAGTGACTGGGTATAGAGTGTACAGAAAATAAAATGTGTCCTTATTAATCTCACCATTGGTGAGGGCCAAATCCAACATCAATCTCATTTCATTCTGATACTGGGGGGTAGGGTCCGAATCCAATTTTTTATAGAAATCGGCATTACCCAATTGTCTGAGTGCCTCCTTTTTATATTGCATCACATCTTGGATAACCAGATCCCCCTTATCTGCTGGTTTTATAATTATTGAGATATCTGAACTAAGATTGGTTAAAGCCTTCCTCTCACCGATGGAGAGATTATCATTTAATTGTTTACTATCTGCTCTCTCACATAGAGCTCTAAAGTCATCCATTGACCTTTGAAAAAACTCTCCACAAAAGGTCCCTTTTATTGTAGTATATAGAAGTTTGATTTATTTTTCAGAGGTCTTGCTGTACCCCCATTATTTACATCATAAATTTCAACCACTTCACCCAGTTCCAATATTGTTGACTACAATAATAACTATTCTAATTCACCTATTGCTTATCTCCTTCATCTAAAATTATAGGTAGACCAACAGAATTGGTCTTTTTATGACTTTCTTGATGAAATATCCTTTCCTATTAAGGGTCTTCACATATTTATTAAGGTCTATAAATAGATCAAACAAATTCGGTCTAAAAGCAAGAGCAAAATTAAGGGCTTTTTCTAAGAGTCTCAGTTCATTAGAAGTGAGGCTCTTGGACGATAAATTGAAGATCCCCTTATTCCTTATACTATTCTAACAGTTTTTGAGTGATTTGATGGCTCCTCCTCTACGACCTCTTCCTCTGGATCTCTGTTTCTTTTGGATGTTTGGTTTGATCGTTGACAGGCTTTTTGTGCATAAGTGGGTGATAACCGGCCCTGTCCTAAAAAAGGCCCCGAGTTGTTTTCATTCTTTTCACTGTGGGACCTACTGTCTGGAGTGATTCGGTCACTAAATCTAGCACTTGTGGCCCTAGGTCTCGCACCTACTTCCTCATATATGTTTGGGTCATTACTAGTATCTAAATCCTGTAAACATTCAAACATATTCTTAAGAGATAAATCCCTGTAGGAAGTACGTCTGGTGTTTCTAGGATATAAATTAGCCATATGGAACGGAGAATTTCAATACTTCCTCTCTAGGGAACGCTTTAGGTAGTCAGTTTTAAAATATATATAAGAATATAATTTCTAAAAAGAAAATTTTAAATTCCATAAGATAGTGTAAAACGAATTATAACAATATATGGACTCTAAGGGCCTGGTGCAGGTAAGTACCAGTAGCATATGCACCCAGTTTACATTTTCAAATGTCACAGACAATCATGTCCCATTGGCGTCAATGTTTTTATCTATTTGTTTCATGTGCAACAAAAGCATTCGCTATTAGGCATCAATTAAACTTTTTTGAAAAAACCTCTCATATACAGAAACAACTTCCCATCTCATGTACAAAATGAAAAAAGTTTTGCTTAAATACACACATAAAAGCTCAATATATGCCCGAGTGATGAAGAAAACATCAATTGGGGTCAACAGTGCATTCTCAAACAACCAAATAGAAGTGGTTCACTTGTGTCAGAGACCGTCATCATCTTCACTATTTGCACTTGCCGCTGAACAGCCGCAACTAATACAGATTTCTCAGGCGTATCTTCATAATTTTCCTGGGCTCTCCATCTGTTTGCAATTGTACAAATACCCTCTCTTAATGTACTTGGCCTAAGTTAACACTCTTTGCAACTCTCCAGGTGCAGGCTGGCATAAGTCAGAATCATGAAAATGTGCATGGGCTTACATGAATGTGCCCACTTTCTGGCCATGCACAGTGCAATTTCACGCAAAATACAATGCGCAAACTGGCAGAGTACTCACTCTGCGTCCGCCCCTATGTGTGTGGAACCTTTAGTTGTGGAATTGTCTGTGTAATTTTTGGGGGATATGTTATAGTATAGTAGGAATTAGATAGCTATAGGGGGTTGATCAGTCAATAATTGCTAAGAATGCCAGAAAATATGTTCTTTCATTATTGCCTGCTTAGTAGTTAGGAAAATTTGTATGAATTTTTTCAAACACTGAAATAGTGCTAGTGTTAAGAACCATGCAGAAGAGAGAGAGTAGTCTGGAAGTTGCAATCTCCAGTGACTGTCATGTGTCATGTATCTTCTGTTGTAAAATGGTTTTGCACAGCACTGTCACAAAGACTAATAGTGATTTTATATCTAGTCTTGGGATTTCCAATTGATCTGCCAGGTAACCTAAAATAGCCCATTGTGTAGTATTTCTGGATGATATGCCCAACATAGTATTACCAAATCTTGCTAACCCACATTTCAGACAAGAGCTATCTGAAGAGAGGCCAATCGAGCGCTTTTTGTTTTTGTGAGAGACAGTCCTGATGCAGAATTGTATATGCCATCTTTGGTAGCTACATGCTGGCAGGATTTGTAGTATAACTTTGTAAGTATCGCTAAAATGTAAGCTCTCGCGGGCAGGGTTCTCTCTACCTATTGTTGCCATCTGTCTACTGTCTGACTCCCTTGTTCGTCATGTCTTTTGCTGCACTCTGTGTGAGTCACCATAGCATTACTCACACTCATCTGTGCTACTTATATGTATTACCTCATCTATTTGTTACTTGCCCCTGTATCTAGCACTACGGAGTCTGTGGTGCCTTATAAATAAATAAATAATAATAATAACGTATATTTCCCATTTTTGAATATCATGTTTATTGAGTGTAGAAAGGAGTGTTTATAAGTAAAGGGTTGGGATAAGAAATTGTATTTGTCCATCGCTTTGGTGTATGGCAGAGGTTTATAAGATGAATTTAGGAGATTTCTCAATTTGATAAGTCCCAGTTGTGCGCATCTCACAAACCGTTGTCTCGTTTCTCCTGCCTGGAATTCTAGATTTCCCAGCAATGGAAGGAAAATGGATTGTGTGTGACTTAGATTGTTTGTTAATCCTGGCAAGTTTCCAGGCTCTACATGTAGAGTAAATTAAAATGTTATCTATGTTAAGAGAGTGCATACAGAGCATAACTGAAAGTCAGGGGACTGTATAGTTTAGAATCTAACATTGTATCAGTGATTTTTTTTTTCTAATCCAGTCTATAGCAAATTGAATTTGACAGGCAGTATTGTAAAACTTACGTTTTGGCAAATTAACCCCACCTCTTTGGGAAGATTGTTGTAATTTAGTAATGTTGCTTCTAGATTTATTCCTATTCCATAGAAATGTATGATACGTATATTTAAGCTTTTGAAGGTCTATTTTTTTTTATCAAGAGGATAGTCCTTTTCATAATGTACACTATTTTAGGAAAGCTAGCCATTTTAATCAGGTCTCACAGCTATGAAGCAACATGCAGACAAAATAAGATAAACAGGAAACTAAAGAGAAAGGTCAATTGGCAAGCTGGGTAAGAGGACAGGAGAGGTACACAAAGTGAATAAAAAAGCCAAGAGTTCAAGGATAGGCTGAGATCCAACAGCAAGATCCAGTAAACAAAGCCAAGGTCAAACACAGAAATGCAGCAGCAGAAGATATACCAATCTATACAGGATATAGATACAGGAACTAGCCTATTGAAACATAACATTAGCAAGGCAATAAGTGTATTTATGTAGATCCTGGCCAATCAGCTGCTGGGTAGACATCATGTGAGCAGAGAGCGTTGACTGCTCAGCTGTTAGGTAATGAGCAGTGATGAGTTTTGCAAGAGCTGGTAATCAGCTGCAATGTGGAATCCTCATTAGCAGCTCAGAAAGCAGGGTGAGTAAGTTTGCTTAGCAACAAACATACAACAACTCTGATATTTAGCAAAATCTGGAATGGATTTGTGAGACAACAGAGCAGCAAAACATAACATAGGATTAAAATATATAGTACAAATGCGATTTTCAGAATGTTTGGCCAAAGTGTTGGAATTTCAGCAGTTTAGTAAGGTGAGGCCCTGCAATTTTATCGAAAGCCTTTAGAGCATTTAGATGAACTATGTTATTGTCTTTGGCTTTATTTAAATGACTGGATGTAATAGCTGTAAGGGACGCTTATACTCCATTTAGTGATTACCTATGTGTAGCTAAACCTAGTTGGGCAGATGAGATCAAGTGTGGCAGAATAATTTGTAACCTGTATGCCACACTTTTAGTGACAATTTGAGGTTTGAGGAGGGAGATTGGCCTCTTTGACCTTACTTAGATGTAGTCTTTGCCAGGATTGGAAATAACCATGATCTTGGCTCATTGAATCTGTTTGGGGCAATTATCAGAGGTGAGGATGTAATTTTGAAGTGTGATAAGTGTTGGGGTAACGTTTTCTGTAAGGATTTTTCAGTATTCTGCACTAAACCCATCTGTTCCAGATTTGACATTGGCTACTGATATTTAGTAACCATTGATTGGCACCTCTAATATTGACCTCTTCTCACCTGAAAGCTTATATAGCCCAGCCCATTGTAAGAACCTTAACCTCTTTTTTTATTGTCTTGGCCTTCCATGCACAATAATTTGTAATATTGTATAAATGTATCACAAATATTGGCAGGATCTGATGTTTGTGAGTCATTTCTGTTTATGACTGTCTTCCCATGTTTTACTTCAGAGTGACAAATTTCACAGGAACTTCAAGTATTTTGTAAAATGTTTAGGCATGTCTAATTTTACTGTTATGACTATTGTAGCATTTTACATATTTTTTCAAACTATGACATTTACAAACGTTCCCAATATGGGAATCATATTGCATTACCTGAAAAGTTTGGGCAGTCTTTTCTTTCAAAGTATTGGCGAGAACTCCTCTTTCTGACTTTTCAGTGGGCTGCACATGTCAAAGCAAATTATGTTATACATACAAAATAGTGGCACATCCAGGGCACATCAAATATCCGTCAAACGTCTATTGCTGGGAGCATGTTAGTCATGAGCGGAGAGCTCACCATGGTGAGTGGGTGCTGTACAGACTTGCCACTGGTGTGCATGGCAATCCAAGTGTTTTTTTAGGGATGGAGAGGAGGGTTGTGGCAGACTTACGCATCTTGGCACGGCCCCTGAGTGTATGGAACAAAAATATATCAGTTGCTACCTCAGGCAGCAGAATAGCTAGACACATCTCTAATTCCTCCCCTGAAACCCATTTCATTTGCATCAGAGGGGTTGGGGGGGGGCGGGATGTTGAGCATTGATACCGGTCAAACAGTGGCAAAATGCAGTGGGGACAGGCTATATATTAATCTTTTTAAAATTACTTTATCTACAGTGAATTATCCTTTATTGTTGCAAATATATGACCTGCTAGAGCCTGGCAGGAAGTGAGGTCATTGGCTTGGCATGCTGGGAAGTTCCTGTTCCCTGTTCTGCATACTAGTTATGTATGTCATGCTGAGTAAACATGTTCTATTTCCCTCCTGATAGTTGTCACTCCAGGCCAGGGCCGGACTGAGACTAAAAATCAGCCCTGGCATTTAAAGTACACAGGCCCACCTCAGTTCCAGTAGGAAAGAAACTATGTGCCGCCGGACATTGATACATACATTATAATAAAACATTACATTTATGAGACAGTCACTCAAATTCAGGACTGCCCCACCAGATTCAGGACAGTTGGCAGACTGTCCTGCTCTCCTACCGGTCTTGGTCACTTTCACCACTTGTAGCATCTGGTTTCTTTAACTCAGTTCTTTCTTGTCTTGATCCTGAAATATTGGATGCCCTATTTTGAAAAAAAAAATGGGTACATGAGATTTAGAAAACTCCAACCAGCCCCGGTGTTAAAACAATAGCACTCACGTTTTATAATTAGGCCTCCCTCCAGTCCCCACAATAATAATATTCACATTTAATAAGTAGACCTATTCCCCTCCAACAAGCCCCAACATTTAATTAACAGTATACCCATTTACTCAAAACCCATTTCCCTCCCTCCAAACAGTCCCAGCCATAAATTAAATAGCATTAAAGTTTAATAAATATAACTATTTTCCACAACCATCCCTGGCAATAATTCATATTCACATTTAATAAATAGCCCTCCTCCCCAAAATCAGCCCCATATTCAATTGATAGCCCTAAACCACCTCAGCATTAAATTAAAGGTTCCTTCACCTCACCGTAAATAATTAGCCCCCACCATTAAATAGCCTACCTCTCACACTATATTAAGATCCTTCCTTTTCTCACATATTATATTAAAAAACTGTGTGCACACACACATGCACACTATATGAACATGGGGCCACACACGCGCACTATAGCCACATGGGGCCACACACGCATACTATAGCCACACAGACACATACTGTAGCCACACACACACACACACACACACACTAAGTGAAATGGTTCCGTGCTACCTTACCTAGTGTACATTGCTGCCTTTGGGAATGGTGATGGAGTGCGTCCCAATCTCCAAGAATAATAAATGGTAGATAAAACATTATTTCCCAGGCGCAGAAGTAAATTGCTGAAATGTTGCATAATATAAATTTATTTTGAACCAGTGCACTGGATTTGTTGAAACTAATCCGCATAAGCATATAAACACAATCCAATTGGAAGTGTGTGTTCATCCACAATGTAGTATAAACCAAGAGAGTTGCTCCATTAAATAATAAAATACAGCAAACAATCTCTAAGCTGATTAGTGGAATGGATTAAACTCAGACTAGTACACTTTGAAAAAGTCATCCAATGATGTGAATGTCCGATATCCACACACACACAAAAAATAGTCAATAAACTGGTGCATAAGCAATACCGTTTGTGAGTGCCCGGGACTGTTCAAATTTGGAAAATCCTGAAATAAAACAAGTTACTGGTGTGCACATTACCATGAAGCTTGCAATGGTGAATAGTGTATAGAGTTTTTATTGGCAAGTTCATAATAGAGGGTAATTTCCAAAAATTAGTCTTAAGGTAGAGGATACCATTCATCATTGCAAGCTTTATGATAATGTGCACACATTACACATCAGGTACAATCAATCTTTTATAAGTACTATAGATTGTCTCCCGCACAAGAAGTTATCTTCAACATTTTCTATCATATTACATGTTGTGGAATGCACAAAGGTAATATCGAGGTGGTTAAGATACAGAAAGTGGTTATGCTAGGTGCTACTTCCAGTAGTAATGACTTACAGTGAAGAAAAAGGAAAAGTACTACTAATGCGGAAGGCACACTAGATAAATAGTTATTGGGTCTAATAAAGAAGGAACGTTCTACGTAAATTCAAGAATTTGTAAAGGTGGATACAAATAATAAATGGCCACCACACATAAAAGAAATATTTTATTGGTATGTATTAAAAAAGATTAATTAAAAAGCGAAATATTAAAATTTCGTAGTCTGGGACAGGCTGATATATTCAAAATAAGTGAATGGATTGATATGATGAGGGAGTTTTTGATGTTCAGATAGAAATAAGGTATATCTTTCCATCCAAAGTTAATTCTATGTTATCTTCAGATGTTAAATTCGGTAGAAGCTCGATAATTTATGTTTATAATCAGAACTCCGTTATAATGTTTCGACTATTGTTTTTAGGACATAATTTGTCCATTTGTCAGTCATAGATGTACAAATGAAGCCCCAGGATATTTTTTTTTACCAGTACTCAAATTTTTGCCATTCATATGAGTACAGATAGTAGGTATCAAGTGGATTCCTAGTGCTAAAGAAATAAATATATGGATTTCCGTGATAAACACATATTAAAAAATTCCAAAAGCCAATAGTCTTAAAATAAATTCCTAATATTGGGTTATTGGTGTCAATAGTAGTCCCGATATTATGACTAAAGTGGGGACCGTAAAATGCATGCACTTGTTATTGAATAATGTGAGGTGAATGTATTTTCTCTTGGTAGAGACAACTGGTCAAAGAAATAGCATGTGTATATTACAGAGACTTTACTCAGTAAATGCCAATGGCAGGTGTATATATTGGTAAAGAATAGATAATTATTTCTTGTATAAATTATGCTAAATGTTTCTTCAGCTATCTGCTGGCTTAGTGTTTCTCGGCTGTTATTCAAATATCATGTGTGAAGCATTCCATGTTCAGTCATCGTTCTAATATATAAAGCCCCTTCTAAATATTAGTTGACTATTGTCAGATAAATAGTATAAGTAGAAATTTCAGGTCACTGTTTATCCTTGATGAGCTTGCAATGATGAATGGTGTATACACACACTGTAGACACACACACTGTAGACACACACACACACACTCACTGTAGACACACAGACATACACTACAACACTTACCTTGTTACATCCTTCCTGCGCGCTGCTCTGCGGACGGGGAGTCAGTGACAGCCGCCTATGCGAGTAATCACATGGGACGGCACCTGTCACGTGATGCCGCCCATGTGATTACTTGCGGCTGTCACTGACTCTCCGTCCGCCGAGCAGAGCGCTGCTGCTCGGCGGGCATGTTGAGGACCGGCCCATCTGACCATCAGCCCTTCTTGCATTTGCCAGAAGTGCCAGATGGCCAGTCCGGCCCTGCTCCAGGCTTTATACAGTCACATCTACAAATATCACATTGCTTTTATGAAGGACAGTGTTAGACAACTGTCCCCAGTAGTTTTTAGAAATAGTTTAGTTACTTCATACCAAATGAAGTGACAATTAAAAGCAAAATCATGAGCATAACACAATCTGATAAATTTCTGCATGTCTTATCAAAACAGGCACTCAGGGGAAAGTTACTGAGCTAACAGTGTCTAATTGTCAGAATTATCACATTCTGTGTGTATTTAAAACAACAGCACAGTACTTAAGGGACTGCACAAAACTTCATCTGTTCAGATAATGGCAGATTTGTCCCAGATGCCAAAATGTAAATTTTCCTATGAATACTAATTAAGATCATGGGAGAAACTAGAATATATCACATAATTCTATTTGCATACTGTACAATGTGACTGAGCAGATAATGAACAACAGACTAGCTCCACAGAGTAATAAAGTCCACTCCTCCAGGGATGACTTATTAAAAATATCTCCATCTGCTCCCAGCTGTCTCATGCTTTAAATTAAATTCATGTCATATGGTAGAAATTAATAAACCTAGAAATAAAATTATTCTGTTTTTCCATGCAGTAATTGTCAGTACAAAAGTTGTGAATTAGGAAATAAAAGAAAAGAAAATTACCCCATCTGACCTCAACTGTTTAAAGTAAAATAAACATAATAATTAAAAAAAAAAACAGGCAACATGCTCAATACCCAAATCCTTAAATAACCCCAGTACTTGACCTGTGTCGGAAACACAGGTCACAGTCACCCAAGTGATTTCGGTATAATGGGCAGAGGTCCCTAAGACCCATTGCGACTATTATACCCAAAAAACACACATAGAAGACCCTCAATAAACCCTTTTTACCACTAAATATAAAAAAGTTGTCTTTTTCTCCTTTCTTAATCCATCGTAATCCAAATGGAAAATAAATATCATCTATCTTGATTATTCACTGCCGATTTATAAAGGGGGAAGATTTTTAAGTGGTTGTCATTTATTTAGCAAATTATGGGGGAATTGGGAGTGATTCACAAAATAATTCACTAGCAGCAAATCTCTGAGATTTGAACAAATTTGAGAATTGTGCTAATAGATTTGCCAATCTCTAATGGTGACATGACTGAGGTACACTGTGATGTCACTAGTTCCTAGTGAATTGATAAACTGCATTCTCCCAAATTCAGACCACAAAATGGCTTCCTCCACTGAGTGTATGCGATATTATGTCATTTGTGTTGAATGATTTAAAATGGTTCTATAATAAAATGCATAATTGTCACTCCAGGTAAAACACACCTGGATGTATCAAAAGACAGGAGAGTGACATGAATTATTAAAGAGCAAGAAAAGCAACAACATGAAATTACCATAGACCAAAAGCTATAGGCTACTGATTTGCATAATATGAAGTTGGGGGAAGTAGGAAGACAGGAGCCTAAGGATTTACTCTCTTTTTTATCTTTTATAAAGAAAAGGTAATAGATCTGTGGAAAGAAAAAATAATTCCCCTTCCAAAATAAAACAAACATAGGACATACCTGAAAAAAACAAACACACACAAAAAGGGCAGACAAGATGGACCTGTAGGTTCATTTTTGCAGTTAAATCTATTTTTAAATGTGTATACTTAATTACTTAAGTCCACCACACTTCATGTTAGGAGGGAGGAGCTTCTGTAATACATCAGACACAGAGTGACAGACAGATATGCAAACTTTTTTTTCAAAAATGCACCGTGTGGATTGGTTGATTCATACACAGAGACGGGACAGTGATGTCACATCAACTCAGACTCTTGCATTCTCAGATTGTTGACCTAAATACAAACCCATGAGGACACTGCCCAAAATATGTGGGAAGAGCTTCAGCTGTATGTAATGGAGTGGGTAGGTAATATGTTACTTTTAAGAGCTAGTATTGAATAGCAGATTAACACTGAACAATGTATTTTACATTCATAGTTAATATGCATGCAAATTTTAATTTTAGGAGTTTAGTGCTTTAATTACTTAAGTCCCCAGCAAAATATATGATTATCATCTATTTATATAGCGCCACTAATTCAGCAGCACTGTACAGAGAACTCATTCACATCAGTTCCTGCCTAAAAAAATAATAAGCTTGTGGGCTCAAGCCCCCTGGCATGCCCAGGCCCCGGTAATTAGTACCCACCCCTGCCCACCCCCTCTCGGCGCCCCTGATCATACTTACTGTGCTCTTAAAGGGGTAATTTACACATGTATGTTTTCCATTCATATTTCATGCAGTGCACATGCATACAATCTAGATTAAAAAAAGCATTTCAGTAGTCACACAAAAACTCATAAAGTGTGCATGAAAACATTTGGTCCTCATAATTTTTATTACACGTTATTGCATTGTACGTGCATTACAATGCATCTCAATCTGATGGGTGAATATTGCCATAACCTTAACCATTACCTCCGTATGTAGACAAATACGCAACCATCTTCCTTCTCTGTGAACAAAAATTATTAATTTCACCTTATTTCAATATAACATTATAATTCTGTGATCACTTTACAGAATCATACTCCATTGGTCTTCTAAAATCTGCTCACCCATATACTGTACATTAATGTTACCTAAATAACCTACACCGACATCCATAACCTGTGTGGATGGCTGACTTTATCATCTACATTGTTGTCATGTACACCTCCAGGCAACAGTGTGGCTAATTACCACCTGTGAAAGACGAACATTAGAGCCTGAGCAACTCGCCTCTTCATGTTTACCGCAAATGTAGTTTCACTTGTAACTTTGCATATGCATAATATTTAAAAGGGAAAAAATACTGCCTTTTGTGCAATCCACTAAAGATTTTTAGTTGTACTATTTCCTGTATTTTCCCTAAAGCTACTGACAGTGAAGTGGTTAAAGTGTTCTAGATAAAGAGAAAAAATGTCACCTGACATTGAAATAAAATTCACAGAGTTGGCCCTGGGGAGGAAGGCCGTGTTCGAGTCACTGCTTCCAATCCGTTAATTATGGGAAGAACAGAGGCAGTATATTTGTTTGTACAGAGAATGCAATGACAGTGCAGAACTGTGTATTTTATCCCTACTTTATTCTTTTGCTTGTTTATACACCAAAACAACTGTTATTAATTAGTATTCTGGCCATTTATATGTTGGTGGATTGTTATTTAAGGCTGTCCATGTGGGAAAAATGTCTTTTCTCTATGATTACACAAATGTGATCGTCTTTCATTATAAGATTAGAAACAATTCTTAAGAGTAATTATTCCAGATTAGTTTGTAGAATTTTATGAGTAATAAATAAATGTTTTAGATCCCCCTGCGCAGCAATATACACCTTAGGTTAACATCCAATTTAATCAATGTTACAAAATATCCAAAAAACAAATAAAGTGTACTGTGCGCTATTGGTACATTATACAACAACGATAGAATGTCATTAATATACTTTAGCCTACAGCACTTGATATCCCCAGGTGGTCTCCCATCCAAGTACTAACCCAGCCCAATCCTGCTTAGCTTCCAAGATCAGGCTTGAGCAGGGTGGTGCAGCTGTAGGAATATTTTAGCACATAGTTCTTTAAAATGATATGTATTTTCTTCTTAATAAAGGTGTATTCTTTCCTCTTTTTCCTCCGGTGTTACATATAAAGAAACAAACAAAAAAAGATCATAGTGCAAACTGTGCTAACTCTTAAATCTAAACAACTGCAATCTTTCTTTTGATTTAAACTTCAGAGCAGATATATTCCAATTAAAATTCAAACTCATAAATGTTCTCATCCACAAGTGTAATATCAATCTCCTTTTCTTTCCTCTCTTAGAGAGGTCTGACTTTATAGGAGTTATTATTCACTTTTTAAAGATGAACCAAACATTTCTGTATTTAATTTCACTTATCACTCCACAGATTTTGTTTATAAACATATAAAGAAACAATAGTGCAATTGGCTTAAAAAGTAAACAAATAAACGTTATTTTTCTCAGTATGTAAAAAATATTAAAAAAAATATAAAAACAATATTCAGTTTTAAAATGTATCGCCAATCCCTATGAAGGTGGACTCTTACCCCATTAAGCACATAACAGACATGTAAGGAGCACAATCACTGCGAGATGATATCAGCAGGTGCCAGTCACATTGCCTCACAGTCCGGTAAGTCTTTCAGGAGCGGTTCCCACCTGGTATCGGATCCCCCGTTCTCACCACCTGGGGATACCAAGTGCTGTAGGCTGAACTATAATTAATTAAATTATATTGCTGTTGTATAATGTACCAATAGCACACAGTACTCTTTATTTGTTTTTTGGATAGTTTGTAGAATTTAGCTGTTGAATTAAATATTTTTACTATAAATGGAGAAACTATATCTAACATAATCCAGTTAATAAAATAATTACTGCTACAATGTTTTAATAAATTCAATACAACTACTATTTTTTATGTGCAACCTTAACATGGTAAATTATATATTTAAACCTGTGATATCATATTTCCAAATGCCCCCTATTTCAATATACAGTACTAATGTTTAAAAACTTATGTGTAGAAGGTGAGACTGTGTCTTCATGCACAATACAGTACTACTCTTATACTGTATGCTGAGTGCAATTCTCTGTTATCAGCTTAATAAAAAACCAAAAAACATAATAATACTTATTGAATGGAAATCTGGTATTGCAAATTAGCTTCCTTAATAAATAAACACTTAGGAGTTTCCTTTTTGGGGATGATTTAATAAACAGAATTCGTAAAAAACAAACAAATAAGAGCTGTTGATTAAAATGCTGTTTTTGAATAACAAATTGTATAGAAAGTTAATATAAGTGTAACATTTACATAGTGTTTTTCTGTTTGAAACAAACCATTTTCAAACTGATTTGAAAAATGAGAACTACTGGCCCAATTTTTGCAAATGCCACCGAAGGAGATTCCTCAGTAATCATCAGTAGTGGACAAGTCATGTTAGGTTTACAATGCTTTGTGTTTGCTGAGCGTGCTGAGTGTAAATTTCTATCAAAACACTGACAATAAAAATGATATTCAAATGTTGATAAGTATCCTCCAGGGTACAGAACCTGTACCCTGTACCTGTAACGTTCCGTATTAGGTGATAGGAAAGATATACGTGTGCATCTGCTGTACTGCATTTCTCTAATAGCCTGCTCCTTACAGACAATTCATGCGGAGGCTATTAATTTATTACTGGATATTGAAGATGGTATTGTATAACTTTGCATTAACCTAAAAGCTACATTTGTGCTTCTACTGTATGTAATCATCGGCTTCCTGTTCTGGAGAGAAGCAGTGGAGGAGGAGGTTGTGCAGAAACCTCTTGCAATAATCGGTGTTTGAGAAATGTTTCTTATTTTCTGCAGACCAGATTACAGATAAAAAAAAAAAGATTGCTTCGTATTCAATTAACTGTGTGTGAGCCTAAAGCAGTTACCAATCTTGATCAACATTTGATTTGCATGATCACTGTGGCCTGACATGCATCAGAGATTGCAAGTGTGGCCAGCTTATTGTATCATATATCTTATATTGTATAGTACATAGTACACTACATGGCCAAAAGAATGTGAATACCTCTTCTAATTAGAGTATTTGGCCAATTCAGCCACGCCCAATTTTAACAGGTGCATGAAATGAAGCATACACAGGAGCGGGCTGGGCTCGGGGGCAGGGGGACATATGCCCCCCGGGCTGAACAGAAAAAGTCTGTTTTGGGCCGGTGCAGCAACAGTCCCAAATCTCTATTACTTGGTGGCTGGCCCCTCCTCCAGGACCAGACCAGCACCTTCCATCATTGGCCGCAGATGCTTATGATCTGTCTCCCCTCCTTCCCCTATGAGTGGCCTATCATGTGACCTGGTTTCACATGGAACTCTGTATCACGTGACAGGTGCCATCACATGTGTGAAGGGAAGGAAGACTGCACAGCACTCACGGATAAAACCAGGTAAGTAAGTGTAAAAATTGCTCTAAAATGGTTGAAAACCTTTTTGTTTTTCCCAGTGAGTGCTTTAAACTGTTTGTAATAGATCTATTTAACAAATATTATTATTTTAATGTTGGGGATGGAGGGAGACCTAATTATAAAACTTTTTTCCAAATAGGGCATCCAACATTCCAGGACCCAGACAAGCAGAAAATGAGCTAAAGAAATCAGCAGCCAGAAGTGGTGAAAATGACAAGAACAAGTAGGAGAGAGCAGGACAGTCTGACAACTGAACTGAATCTGGTGGGACAGTCCCGAATTTGGGTGACTGTCTACCTTAGTCAGAATTTGGTCCGACTGCAAGGACAGTTGGGAGGTATGTGCTTCACACTGTACTGCTCGTGAAGGCAAAGCTTTGTGTGCAACAGTAGTGCACACGGTATATAGTACCGAAAACCACCCTTTAAGGATGGGACGCTACTTATGGGCCAGTGCTGTGTGCTTGCCCCGTGGTCTAAAGTCATCCAGCTAGCCCCTGAGCATACAGACATGCAATCTCCATGTTCAAACATTAGTAGTAGAATGGGTCGTACTTAAGAGCTCAGTGACTTTCACTGTCCAAGGATGCCTCCTATCCAACATGTCAGTTTGTAATTCCTACCATGCTAGAGCTGCCACAGTCAACTATAAATACTATTATTGTGAAGTGGAAATGTTTTGGAGCAACAACATCTAAGTCGTGAAGTGTAGGCCACAGAAGCTCACAGAATGGGACTGCCGAGTGCTGAAGCACATAGCACGTAAGAATCATCTGTCCTCAGTTGCAACACTCACTACAGAGTTCCAAACTGCAGCAACATTAGCACAAGAACTGTTGATTGGGAGCTGCATGGATTGGGTTCTCATGGCCAAACAGCCGTGCACACGCCTCAGATTACCATGGTTTGGTTTTGGAATGATATGTTCAACAAGCGCATATGGATATAATGTTCGGGTATCCACATACTTTGACGATGTAGTTTACATGAGAAACCATTCACACTTGTCATTTGCTTTCACGGGAGGTTGGTCAATTTTACAGCATAATCACATGTTTTACAATAACAAGTAACATGGGTTATCAAAGTGAGAATGTTTATTTGTGTAAAGAACATTTATGTATATTGATCTGAGCTTTGGTTCTTGTTGATATGAGATGCACACTATCCCTGACAAATCTGAACAAGTAATTCCTGGCAGGCAAAGATTTATTTGGGGCCATGCTAGATTTCACCTAATTAGTAGACACTCAGCACAGCATCATTGGGCTATTAGCCAGGAGGCAGATGTATGTCTGCTCTGTTTTTACATACATATCCCACTCCAATTTCAATTGCTGACTTTCAATAAAAGATTATTTTTGCTTACTGATTTTACTTTCAGTACTATAATGGAGTTTGTAATTGGCAAATAGTAAATTCGTAATACCCTAAATACTATCTTTTATTTTTTAACTATTGACATGTATCCTTCAGTCTGCTATTGCTATTTGGAGAATCATATTTTTCAGAATAGATTTTATTCCAGAACAAGGGGATCCGCTAAAACAGTTGGTGAGGAAACTCAAGGGTAATGTCTGAAAATTTAGTTTCACTGGAAGTGTAGTGGATATTTAAAACACACTTTCAGATGGTATACTATATAGCAGTTAAATATAGAAGGCTATTTGTTAGTCTGTGCCACCTGGCTAGGGAAGGAGATATATGCAGATAACATTCTTTTTTTGTAGACAACAGTGCACTTAACACCAGGGGAGGGCTGGCAGACTATAGCCCGGGGGACAAGCACACAGCACTGGTTCATAAGTAGCAGCCCATCCTTAAAGGGTGGTTTTTGGTATTTTTCTAAAAGAGAATCTAGTACTCACTTTATGAAGTTTATTGCCCCGGTCATGCACATAGCCAGGTTCAGACTACCTAGGCTATTACAGTTAATCAGTGATTATTAAATACTTAGACTGAAATATACTGAACTGCGGGTTTGAAAAAGTGGAGATGTTGCCTATAGCAACCAATCAGATTATAGTTATCATTTGTTTAGTACATTCTACAAAATGACAGCTACAATCTGATTGGTTGCTATAGGCAACATTTCCACTTTTTCAAACCCGCAGTTTAGTAAATGTACTACCTAGTGTTTACAGCACAGTGAAAAGTAATATGACTTTGGTGAAGAGAAGAATGGCCTTAGCTCCAACAATCGAACAGTAAACATTTTAGTGCAAAAATGTATCCATTCAAAATAGCAAATAATTAAATGCTTCTAAGGGTTGTTTAAACAAGTTTAAAGAAAACAATTTCACTGTTATCCATTAAATTCTAAAGATACTGGGGCACATTTGAAACACACATGAAAACTGGTGCAGAGATAAATGTGTTATAACCCATAGCTACCAGTTGGCTGTTTCAAAGAACATAAATCTATAATACAAAAAAACAGACAATATCTTGATCACAAAATCAGCTTCTGCAACCTGGATTGTGTTCTATTGATATTTTAGGCATCCTCTTTTTCCTTTTAATTATTTAGGATCTTTTAGTGGTATTTTAGCTTTTTAGTTAAGGTATGCTATATGGATTGTGAATATTGCTTTGCAGAAAATCTAGGATAACATATGTTTTTTTAACTAGGAATTTGTTGCGGATTATTATATATATGATTAATGTTTTGTCTGAACATTGTTAATAAAATTAAATAAAATTAATTAAAAAATTTAATAAAAATAAATAAAATTAATACAAGAGTATTTATATAGATAACATCAGTTGATTCCAGTGTATACAGGGAGGTCCAATCACCATAGAAACAGAATATATAGTTTTTCACAACATTGGTTACCTCTATAGTATCCATGCCCACTTTTACCATTCTTACTAAAGGTACCATACATAAAAGTATTATCATAGTCAATGAGCGCCTATCTCAATTGCTTTTATTAAGCTGCATTCTCATACATATTCCATCAGACCACAAAATGGCTGCCTCACTGTGTTTAGGTGAATCCATCCAGCTTTGTGTCAACAATGCAGGTTAGTGGGGTGGTGTAATGGTGTAGAAATGGTTTCTTGTCACACATTAGGAACATTAATATCAATTGAGCATCGTTTAAATGTGCATCCATATATAGCCACAGTCTACCCATCTTCTAATGACTTTCAGCAGGATAACATACAAAGCACATGTCATCTCAAACTTATTCCATGAACATGACAAAACAGTTCAGTGTACTCCAATGGCCGAGTGGGTCACCAAGTTTCAATCCAATAGAGCACCTTTGGGATGTGGTTGTATTACATTTAGTCTAACCACACATCTGCAATATGGCAGCCAATATCAAGCAGTTGGCTTGGTATTGCACCAGGTGGGAAACAAAAATGATGTCCAATAATAACAATAATATAAAAATTGACTAATGCAATAACAAGGAGATCACTATTGGCCTTTTGATGGGTCCACATCAATAGGCTCCAGTTATGCTGAAAGTGATACATAATCTGGCTGTCTGGCTTTATTATACGTTTATCCTGTTGCTGAGAGCTTACTCAAAAAGCAGTATCAGCCCATGTGTGGCCAGCTTAACCCCATGCAGTACAGTACAATGTCCACTTGTAGCACATTAAACTTTTCTGCCATATTCATTTCACCCTCAAACTTGCTGTCAGTGCACAGTTGTTAATTTCTTTGCTAATGGAAATAATAGTATAATAATAATAATTTTGTGACATATGTTACTGTTGTTAATTTGGTGTCAAAAAGCATGTGCTCTATGAAGAAATTTGTCTGACATTTATAAATGCTGTTTTTCAGGCAGTATCAATTGCCACTTAGTTTATTTTATTAATAACAGCTTTCTTTTGCAAAAATGACTATACCCACTTTTATAGCATACCGCTCAACTATCCTGATTTAGGTGGGGCAGTGCCAATTCTAGGGGTTGTCCTGCCAGCAAGGGATCTCAGTTGTTTATACATCCAGTGCTAGCTACTATACTTACTATGGGCAAGTGAGGCTTTACTGAATATGTCGATGAAGACCATAATGGTGCAGTTACCATGTGCATGAGTATAGCTAAAAACAGACAATGGTGTAAAATGCTATGTGCCTATGGCAGTAATTCAAGGGGAAAATATTTGTGTGAACACCACAAGCAACGTTCTAGAAAGCATAATATATTGGTAGCTGTTACTGGTATGCTTCTTTAAATGTCATTCAGGGTATATATTATATATCCAACTAAAAATAAAAAATATAATTCTCTTAGTAATGGAAGCAGCTGTATTTGCCAACCTTAAAAAAAGAGTTAAAAAAATATACATGGTTTGTAGAGCAATACAAGGCAGGATAGAGACCACAGAAAACAAAAGAATACAATTTTACATCTGTACAGGAGTATTTTACAATATACTCAAGAAGTGCATGACATGGTAACTCATAAGAGAGCTAAGAGCGCACTGCAATTTACTGCAAAGCTTACAGATTGTAAAGAGGTTAAAAATACATCATGCAATATCCTCTGAACCAGTATACCTGGGAGTCTGCATGCCAATTATGGATGCAGCATTAGCAGCAGCAAGCTAGCTCGGAATCAATTTTCAATGCCAATTACCTCCTGAAACAGTTGACAGGTAGGAAATATTTAGTACATTCAAATAAACATAGTTGATCCTGAAAGCATAATCTGTATGAATAATTTCATGTCAGTGCATTAAAGCATGCATATACAATGGTCTATATCTATTTATGTATGTAAAGATAATGACATAAATGCAGGTAATCTTGACATAATCCAACATTTTAGATTACTCAGTCATCCTTAGATATATGTGTAATTTTGTAAAATAATACATTTTTTACAATTACAAACTGTTATTCATACAATTTTGAACAGGTAAATAAATAAGTACTACTTGTTGATGCCCAGCTATAAACCATAACATAGGATTGTCTACAGTTCATCTAGGATGACAATTGCCTTAATAATGCACTCATATTTTATAGCAATTGAAGATTGCAAGTTTAGAGTAGACTTAGACAACCTTCAGATCTTATGGTAGTAGAAGTTGCCTACTGTACCTCTAGTTAACAATATGCTAATATCAGTAAATTATATTTCTTAGATAGTATAAATATACCGGAGGTGAGGATGACAGGCAAATGTAAGTGAAAACCCAGAGTAAATAAAAATCATTGCTACACTTCTTAGGTACAGCTTTTGGATAAGTCCTCATAATTGGAAGAAGGCTATTCTATGGCTATTTCCATGAGAGACTAAAGTGCTGGAACATACGGCATGAGGTTATTAGTCTGAAAACATTACACAGATCTCCACATAGCTTAGTGACCAAAGAATTCTGGGCAGCAATTGTACAGGAAATGCAATGCCTTCTAGTTACTGCAAGGATTTTTGCTTTTACTTTTAACTTTGGTAATTAGAGCTCAAATCTGCCAAGTATCACAAGAAATTAAATTGGCATAATTGTGCTTGTGGATATATGCCTTAATGATCTATAGCACACAATTACACACTAGAGCACATTTAGATTGTTGCACCTGTTAGTAAATAACCCTGCTGTGTTTTACATTCTCTTGTAAAAATGGCTTGAAGGATTGTTTTCTGCACAATCTAGATGTTGAAGGGTTAACGTGGTAGCTGGTAAGATGTGGAGAACAGAAAGTTGTGATAATAATCCATCAGCCTATAGCCTAGCTTTACTTGTTGGATAATGGTACAATATACACTTGTTTGTAATACACACAGCAAAATAGCAGTCTTCAACAGTCCATATATTTGCATTCATTTCTCTCTCTCTCTCTAATATATATATGTGTATGTGTGTATATATATAAATATATATATATATATATATATATATATATATATATATATATATATATATATATATATATTTATATATATATATATATACACAGGGCCATCTTAACAACATTATGGGCCCCCGGGCAAAGCAGTGCACCGGGGCCCCTAGATATAGATATATAGAGATAGAGATAGATAGATGTACTTGCTCAGTGACCCTTGAAGGTTTTTTTTGCAGGTTTCTTTCTTTTGCAGAATTATTTATTCTCATTAAGAGGCGTGCATATGGGGCCCCCTTGCCTGTGGGGCCGCTGGGCAGCTGCCCATTGTGCCCAATGGAAAAGATGGCCCTGTGTATATATATATATATATATATATATATATATATATAATTATAGTGACTGCCATAATAACTCATCGGCTAAGTTTTAATGATGTATCCATTATAAAGGCACCACCCAAGTGGCAAAACAATCCTGAAATTGAATACTCTATGTATCATTTTCCAGAATAGTGATTATCTGTAGAAAAAAATAAATTATACTTTTTGAATTTTCAAAAATATAAATGCTTAGTTCTGCCAGTAAGAAATATTTTAACAATTAACTCCTAGCAGGGCACTTTCTAGACAGAAGTGAGTAATGTGCTAATCAGGTGGAGTATAAAAGTATATATAACAAAATACATAATCTCTCTCACATTCTCATTTTTGCCAATTTTTTTAGAGCTGTGCCTAGTGGTCGAAGTGGAAATTTAGAAGTGGCGGTATGGAAAATGTAAGTGAATGGAATGTGATAGTTTAACAATGAAGGCTGTAAGAGAAGTGGCGGTATGGCATACTAACGTATACACACCCACTTTGACCACTGGTTGCGCCCCTCCCTAAAATGTTGTTGCTGATTTTCTTTCTCTTTTTTGATACATGGATGTGCATACTGCCTGGTTACATGTGGTTGCTATAAGGCCTCGAAACAACCCCAGTCACTCACTAGTTATCCCTCTCTTACACTTTATATCAAATCTGTATGGTTTTTCAAAACAAGATCGCAAAATTTTGCAGTGAGCTCCATCAGCCCCTACATACAGTAGGATGTCTCCTTTTACTGTTATAGAAGTCATGATGGTTAGCCCTGTTTGCGTCTGTATGAAATTGTCCCCCAATTTACTAGCTCAGACATAGACAATTTGCCTCTACACTTAATTACTTTATTACTAATCACGTTATAGTAATATAACTGCTTCTACATATATGTTAAGTATATACACTGTACACTTCATATATACACGTGTACACTTTAACTGTTTGTATACCTGAGCTCCACAACCTGTAGAAATTCATTTGTATCAAAAAGTAACATAACATTTTTGGATTATTTATATTTTATCATTCTAGATTTGTACAAAATTTAAACCTGTTTATTCAGCACTAATGTTGTTTAATACACCCTTTGTCAGGTGGAAAAGTGAGGATGGCCTATGTGGCAATGAAAGGGTTAGCTAGCCTTCTGAGATCAAGCTGTGGTATATTTGTGTGCACAACTACAGAGGGAGGCCAGCTTCTCCTGGGATAGACTGAAGTATTGCATAGATTGAACGAATCACAGTGGCATCACCATGATGTTTGAATATTTAGGAAAAATGTGCAAAAATATTTAGATTTAATTTGAAAGAAATACTGGATAAACAAATGGTAATTAAGTATGTAAAATATAAGATAACTGAGATATATTTTCTTGAATTATGTAAATAATAGTATTTGTCTCCTTAAGGAAAAACACGGCATAAGCCAGCCACAATAATACACTGGAGATTAATTACTAAAAAGTGCCAATATGCATAAATCTTTAGCAACCAAAAAGCAGTTCAGCTTTGATTCATCTATTGCTAGTTAATGATTAAAATCAAATGCCTGATTGGTTGATATGAGTTACTTGTAAAGGTGTTTGTAAATAACCCCTAATATTTCCCCTTCCTACAACGCAACATCTAAAGCCTTTAAACTGCAAAATAGGTAACCAGCTCACTGTCATTCGTTCAATCTCAACATCAGAAGAAATGTCTCTGCAACACAATTACTTTTTATGATAATGTGTATAAAAATCTGAGACAAACTGCAAACTGAGAAACAGTTCTGATTAACGTCCAAAGAGGCCTTATCTGGCCTTAAGCTTCTTATTGATGTTGTAAAAGAGTATAATGCCTTAGAACCAACGTGAGCTATAGACATTGGTATTATTAATAGTGTCATTGATAATAGAACAGGTATGTGTCACGTGTGTCTTTATCTGGAAAGTGATAGGATGGCAGGACAGATATGATGCTTAACATGTTTTTGCCTACCAATGCATTCCACTTTAGTGTATGTATGAACACCCCTCTGAATCAGCAAGGCAAGAGGTAATGCAAAGAAAGAGGAGGTTTTTACATGCAAGGTAAACAAAGGACTGGCCTATCCGTATTAACTCCATTTGTTCCAGTTGGGATTGTAATGCATTTCAGACCTTTCTGGCACAACAGGAGCTGATAGTAATATCCATATTCCCATGCATACATGGATAAATGATGTTCCATAGATAACTTCATGAATCTTTGGTTATCTCCTGTGATGGCCTTGTCCCATGATCTTCCCAAAATCACTGGAGCTCCTCTCTGTTTGTGTATCAAAATCAGTTTCTTCTAAATTCAGTGTATTTATACTAGGATCATGAGCCCCCTCTATGATAAAGGTTTCTGGTGTTTCCACAAGCTGCTTAGTTTGCAGGTCTGAATCACCAGATGTCCTCTCTGTAGGGGTGTTTCTGGACAGTTCATTTTCTTCCTCGACTTTGGAGCTTAGTATGATCTCACGAGACCTCCTTATATGGCCGAGTCCCTTCAAAGTGTCTGTCGTTTGACTTGTACTGACAAACTCTGAGGCCTGAGGCCTATTGGACACATTTTCGTTATGAGGAAGAACAGGAACCACTTGGCTGTGGTTGGCATTACTGCTGTTTCCACTACTGGACCTCACTGGCATCCAAATTAAGCTGTAGTAAATAGCCAAAATTATGGCCGCCATTGATACTGATAGTACATATGCAAAAACTGTAGCTAGTCTCACCCATTTTTGGTTGGTCTTGGCTGCCATTCTTGCTTTCTTATCACCGGTATATGTAGCAGGTTTACCCCTTTCTAAATTGGGCATGAAGTCTTTGTCCTTCATAGCGCCCCTTGCTTTGACTCTGTGCTCCACTGCGCCGTCCGTTTTTAAAACAGTTTTACAGCACTGGATGTATTTTGATAACGTGTAACAATAGCAGCTTAGTCTCTTGATATATTCACTTTACTCTCCAGCAGAATCATCTGCCTGCAGTCTGTGTGCATTGCATCACCGCCAATTCTTCCTCATTCTGACTGTCCATGATCGACTTCAGCTGCTGTTTAAGATTCAGATGATTCAAGCTAATTCTCTCCTTTCTCCCCGCTTGAACAAATTATCTTGAGCCGATTAACATGGATTTATCACCCGTCTGCCTCTCTCTTGGAAATAAAGCTGCATCCTTCAGTGATGAGCTGTGGGCAGCCCCAAGATATTACACTGACAGCATACAAAGGGAGGGGAGAAGCAAAGATGAGTGTTCTTAAAAGGGAAATGCACATCCAACTCTGCTGCTTGGGAGGTTGAAGATCGTTGTTATGGTAACGTTGACAACTTGCCAAATCAAGGAAGCAGTGATGTCCTCAGTTTCCCAGCTGCTGCACTCACCAACTAGCTCATTTATGTCAGCCCTGAGCATTGCAAGCTCCAAGGCAATGACACAGTTAAACAAATGCATAGCTGTGACAGGAAATGAGGATTAAAAGACATGCAATTATTTGAGCATTCATTCAATAAAAGTTGTTGAGCATACACTAAGGTATTGTTCATTCATCTTGCAATAAAAGCATCTAACATCATTGCTAGACAATTATATTTATTTATTTTTAAATGACCATAATTTAAATATAAACAAAAACAGATTTTGTAGTTATGGGAATCTGAGCTTTAAACAGATATTGGAAATAAAGTTTGCGAACTGTGTTCTTGAAATACTGGTAATCTGAGCCGGAAGGAGTGAGAGAATAGAGAGTCTGATTAGTAAATCATTAAAGATGGAGACATCTGAGAAAGGACCGGTATGGGTGAAAACCGCAATTGCCGGAATGATTTGGCATCCTGCAGCACACTCTGCTGCTTAATGACTTCAGTGAAGCTTGTTATGTTTTCTCTCCCTATATAGTGCATCCTGTTCCGCTACACAGATATGTTCTCTGCACTGAGTGCAAGTTGAAGTTGTCCTGTGGTATGTGGCACCAAGACATTAGTAGCAGATTCTTTAAGTCGTGTAAGTTGCAAGGTGGGGCCTCCATGGCTCTGACTTGTTTTTCCAGCACATCCTACAGATGCTCTATCGCAGGCCTGGCAAACCTGTGGCTCTCCAGGTGTTGTGAAACTACAACCCCCAGAATGCTTTGCCATTATCTAGTCAGCTTATAGCTTGCAGGGCATGCTGGGAGTTGTAGTTTCACAACACCTGGAGAGCCACAGGTTGACCAGGCCTGCTCTATTGGATTGAGATCTGGGGCATTTGGAGGCCAAGCTAACACCTTGAAGTATTTGGCATGTTCCTCAAACTATTCCTGAACAATTTCTGCAGTGTGGCAGGGCGCATTATCCTGCTGAAAGAGGCCACTGCCACCAGGGAATACCTTTGCCATGAACAGGGGTACTTGGTCTCCAACAATATTAGGTAGGTGGTGATACGAGCCGCGGCGGTGCCCAGCCGCCTCGACTCTCCTACCCGAGTCCCGGCTGTCGCTATGACGACCGGGACGTCACAACGGTCGGATGCTTTTCAGTCCAGCGCTGCGTCCCGGCACTACGGGGCAGCCGGGCGCGTGCGCAACAGTGTGGCAAGCCTGCGGGCTAATTAATACCATTATGGGACAGCCTGTGTGCAATTAGAGAGCTGAGCTCTCATTGGTCTATTTCAGTATTTAAGGCAGGGAGGGCTTAGCCTCCCTGCCGGTTATAGCTTCCAGACTTCTGTGTTGCTGCCTGCTGCTGTGCTGTTGGTGTTAACCTTTGGACCTCTGTTTGCCGTCTATGACCCCTGCCTGTACATTGGACTTGTCTTTTTGCCTGTGCCCTTGACCTTCTGGCTTGAACCTCTGATACTGCTGATTTGCTCGTGACCCCGACCCCTGGCGTGTTTTCTGATGATTCTATCTAGCAAGTGACCCCTGACCTCGGCCTGTCCTCTGGATACGCTGTCTGTCATAACCCTCTGCTCCTGGGTTCTCCTCAGCCGGTACACATCACACGACCCTCTGTTAGTCTGCGGCCAAGTCTATCCCCACCACTAGGGGCTCCAGTGAACACCAGACTTTCAGAGCAGACTCCGGGTGTTGTTGTACTGGCTGGAGGGGTTCCTGACAGGTGGTACGTGTCAAAGTAAACATCCACATGAATGCCCATATTTTCCCAGCAGAACATTGCCCAGAGAATCACACTGCCTACGCTGGCTTGCATCCTGGTGCCACCTCTTCCCCTGGTAAACTACGCACACACTCGTCCATCCACATGATGTAAAAGAAAACGTGATTCATGAGACCAGGCCACCTTCTTCCATTACTCCATTGGCATGGGCACTCTGGCCAGTCTGCAGCTATGCAGCCCCATACGCAGAAAGCTGCAATGCACTGTGTGTTCTGACACCTGTCTATCATAGCCAGCATTAACTTTTTCAGCAATTTGTGCTACATTAGCTCCTCTGTAAGATTCGACCAGACGGGCTAGCCTTCTCTCCCCACGCGCATCAATGAGCCTTGGGCACCGATGACCCTGTCCCCTTGGTCCACTTTTGGTAGGTACTAACCACTGCATACCAGGAACACCCCCACAACACCTGCCATTTTGGAGATGTTCTGACCCAGTCGTCTAGCAAACACAACTCGGCCCTTGTCAAAGTCCCTCAGATCCTTACGCTTGCCCATTTTTCCCTGTTTCCAACACATCAACTTCTAGAAGGAACTGTTCACTTGCTACCTAATATATCCCACCTCTTGACAGGTGTTATTGTAACAAGATAATCAATGTTATTCATTTCCCTTCTCAGTGGTTTTAATGTTGTGGCTAATAGGTGTATATAGTATCTTTATAACTTAGCCATCCACTCTGGGTGCCAGAAAGGCACTCTGAGCTATCTATTCTGACTGCCAAAATGGGGCTTTGCATACCTTAGCCAATAATTCCAGTTGTCAGAATGGGGCTCTAAGCACCTTAGCTCTCCATTCTGGCTGGTAGAATGTGGCTCTGAGTACCTTCTCTGTCCATTTTGTGTGCCAGAATGGGGTCTGAGCTACTTAACAATCCTTCTGTGTGACGGAATGGGTCTCCAAGCACCTTAGCCATTCATTCCGACTGCCGGAATAAGGTTTTGTGTATATTAACCATCCATTTTATCTGACATATGCGGCAAAGCCATTTCAGTTAGAGTGCTAGGAAAAACTGCTTTTGTAAAATAGTCTAAAATAACCAATATCATAAATATATCACTGTTACTTGTACTAGCTGGAGGCAAAGAGATATTACAGGGTTACTACAATATAAATACAGAAATAAAATACAAAGATCATTACATAGATACGTGTAATGATTAAATGCTTAGCAGACCAAGAGACTATGTAGTTTTTGTAGATCATGCAGAGGAGTCATGCACAATTGAACGCCAAAAAGGAGTATCTTATGTATTTAAAAAATTACGCAACTTTCATGTACATTCACTCCAATTCAGAGTCAGATATCTGTCCTGGTTTTCGAAGCATGTAAATTGCTTAAAGCGTATCTTACGTAACAGGCAAAGGATCATATGCAACGGCCCTTAAATAAGTCATAATACTTTATGAAAGGAATGCCATACTTGCCAACTCTCCCTGAATGTCAGGGACACTCCCAGAAATAGGGGTGATCTCCCTCACTCCCTGAAGAGTGTGGCATTCTCCCTAATGCTGAGACAGTACAAGACGTGGTTGGCTTCGCCATCTGTGACATAATGACACAGTTCAGAAATTGTGCCCTATGTCCGTGTTTTGATGCCTATGGAGGTGGCCATTTTCATGGAGACCAAGATTTAATCAAAGACTGACAGGTAAGACAGCATGACTTCAGTAATGGAGACAGATATCTAAAAGACACTTCAGTCTCTAGAGATTCATTAACTGCTTTTCTTTAACACATATTTGCCTACTCTCCCAGAATGTCCGGGACACTCGCATTTCTCGGAGACCTCCCGGGCTTCCGGGAGAGCAGGGTAACCTCTCGGTTCTCGCCCTTGCAATAGATAAGTTGGGGGGGGGGCTTAATTAAGCAAATATCGTGTCATCTTAGCCCTGCCCCCTGCTGTCATTGGACAAAATTGTGACAGTCATTTAGGGGGTGGGGCCAACATGATGCAATTCGTCAAGACCTGCCCCTGCATGCCACCTCCCCCCAGATCTCCCTGAAGCCAACGAGGAAAAGTTAGCAAATATGTGGAATGACCCCCTGATATGCTTTCACGGCCCCCTCCTGAAACCATATCCAGCCCAAATGCTGCTAAGCTGGCACCGGCAGAGAGGGGAGAGCAACCAGCACTAGGCTTTGCCAGCCTGGGCTGATAGCACTATAGTAGGGAAACCATATAGGGCTGGATTGCCTAGGAAGATTGGGCCTGAAAAAAAAATTCTTTACCCCTGAAAGCACAAGGGCTCTTCCAACAACGGTGTGCAGAGGGTGTGGGGTAATAAGTATAGTAAAACTAGAAAAAATAAAATGTCCATTGTGCACTACAGGTTCCTGCATGCCCAGGCTGCCATTAAGTGTTAGACTATGCTGGCACTTGTAGTACTACAAGTGCCAGCATACCCAGGGCTGCCAGGGCATGTCAAATAAAATGGATTGTTAAAATACACAAACCCTTAATGGATGGCTAAGGAACTCAGAGCCCCATTCCAGCAGACGGAATGGATGGTTAAGGTTTTCAGACATCCATTCAGGCAGGCAGCATGGATAGCAACTAAATATATATATATATATATATATATATATATATATAATTTTATAATATATATGTTTTTCTCTGTTTTGGTTTCATATTATTGCCTTATTGTCATAGCAGCTGTTCATCAAGCCTATATAAAGCACATTTGGGTGTGGCTCACAAGCCAGCCCTTGCTAGATGTAAACCCCTATACCGGGGAGGTGAGTGCATCTGATTTTAACTGAATTTTAATGGTGTTTAAAGCATATAGATCAGTGTAGGATCTGCATGTAATGAGGTGCCCTTGACGCTGGGATGCAGGCTTAAATGTTTTGATCAAAATATGAAATACCTCATGTTTTCATTTTGCTAGATACACACAGATATGCAGTGTAAAGGATAAGCACTGATAACTGTCTTTTTGTTTTGAATACATATATGGGCATTTATATTGTCACACAGCTGGTACCATATGTAATATGGAATATACCAAGAAATATACACTTCTTTTTCTCGTTCTATTAGAGATACTCAGGCTTGGTTCCCCGAGAACTGAGCACACCCAAACTTCGCCAATCCGAGCCTTTGCGCGCCCTCGGAATTGAAAATGAGGTAAAGCGCCATTGTTACTACGACGTGAGTTTTGGATTGTATAAGTACCGCCCTCTACGGCGATCCAGCACCATTTCACAGAGGGACACAGAAGGGGTAGCACAGTTCTTGGCAGTCTCTGGTGCAGTTAGGCAGCGTCATAGCTAGAAAAGAAAGAGTAGGTGTAGCAGTGTTCTTCAAAGTCTCCAGTGACATTCAAGAGGGCTCCATTGCTAATTGTCATTGCTGAAATAGAAATAATAGGGCTGGCAGTCTTGGCCTAAATCTGCAGTCAAATTGTATTGTGTTATATTAATGTCACACACAAACAGGAGAGCTCCATTGATAATTGTCATTGCTGAAATAGAAATAATAGGGCTGGCAGTCTTGGTCTAAATCTGCAGTCATATTGTACTGAGTTACCAAAATGGACTCACAGCAGTACACAGAAGACCAGGAGCACCAAGCAGCTGCTGGCACCAGTCATGATCATAGTAATCCCTCTACGTCATCTGCTAAAGCCTATGTTAAAATGCATAGTGTTTTTAAGTTAGGGAAACAAAAATGTAAAAAAACACCTTTTACCTTGGTAAAGAAAAAAAGACCTGTAATCCAGGCAAAGTTATGTGCATGCCAACATGCCATTCTACACACGCAATGGCAAGGAAAGAATGAGGCATCCGCCTTTCTCTGAGTGCTAGTTCTGCAACTCACTGAGGCATTTTCTTGTAAGGTCAGTCATGACCAAGCAAGACCTTATCATTCTGACTCAAAAAGTGGTGCCCAAATAATTTTACGTGTAAAAGCCGAGCTGGAAGAAAAAAGTAAGGCATTAGATGAAAATGCATGTTCAGATTCAGAAATGACACAAATCCCTGAGGAGAGTCTATCCACGAGTGCTATGTGTAAGCCTGACCTTTCTGATAATGTACCCATAAAGAAGGCCCCTTTCAGCATTTCTGCAGATGTGTGCATGAACAGCCCAAATTGAGGATGTCACTTTGGAATTGCAACAGGATGAGGGGGATATTTGTGTAGGTGACGAGGGCGCTAATGAGGATATTGATGAGCATGATGTTTGTGTAAGTCCTACCCCAGTGGAAGCAGTTCTTGCCAGTGATAAGAAGAAGGCCATTGTCATGGCTGGGCATAAGACCAAAAAATCCACATCTTATGTGTGGAATTATTTTTACCCAAATCCTGACAACAGTTGTCTAGCCATTTGTAGCATTTGTAAAGCCACAGTGAGTAGAGGTAGGGACCTTAACCATCTAGAACCTCATCCATGTTACGCCATTTGAATCGAGTTCATGGCAAACTGTTGGGAAAATCGGAGACGTATGCTAAAAAAAATAACGAGGAGTCCAGCATCAGCTAGGTCCCTTCTCTCAGCTAGATCCTGACACCTGCAATCTACACTCACAATACCGTCCTCCTCAATATTTTCAGTAGCGATTGGAGTTAGTCCTGCATCCAAGTTGTTAAGGTTAGCTGACTCCTCCACTATCCTAGATTCCACAGAAGAATTCTTAGGTGTTAGTCCTGCTGCTGCTGCTGGGGGTGGATCTTCATCCCAGAAGCAGACGAAGAAGAAGACTACTAGTCGTTTACAACAATTGACTTTTAAACAATCCTTTGCAAGAGGAAACAAGTATGAAAGCTGTCACCCAGTCGCAAAGCGGATCACAGACGCCGTGGCGACTATGCTAGTATTAGATCTTCATTCAATATCCACTATTAATGCAGCTGGTTTTAAACAGTTACTTGAGGTCTTCTGTCCCCGTTACCAAATTCCATCACGACTAGAAAAGCTATTCCTCACCTCTACCAGAAGGTTTGTAAAATGTAATTATTGGGCTACAAAATGCCATTCTACCCACTGTACACTTAACCACAGATATGTGGACAAGCGCAAACTGGGCAAACTAAAGTTTATATGCCTGTGACAGCCCACTGGGTTGGTGATTCACCTTCACCAGCAGGAACAGCAGCAGCATGTACCCAAGTATGTCACACTTTTCAGAGGCAGGCTACTCTGTGTATCACCGGCTTCACTGAGAGGCATACAGCTGACAATCTGTTACAAAAACTAAGGGATGCATTGCAACATGGTTTATCCCACTTGGACTCTCCTCAGGATATGTAATTTCTGATAAAGCTACCAATATTGTGAGAGCATTACAGCTGGGTGAATTCTATCACATTCCCTGTTTTTCTCACACAATAAACTTGGTGCTGCAGAGCTTTTTAAAATATGACAGGGACTTGCAGGAGATGCTGTCTGTGGCCAGAGAAATATCTGGACATTTTTGGGATTCCGCAACAGCACGTAGGAGATTGCAGCAGCTACAAGAGCAATTTAATTTGCCCTGCTACCAACTGAACAAAGAGGTAGTAACAAGGTGGAATTCCACCCTGTATATGCTTCTGAGGATGGAGGAACAGCGAAAAGCCATCCATGCTTACTCCACAAGCCATAATATTGGGAAAGGAGGGGGATGTATTTTACTCAAGCGAAGTAGAGAATACTTTCTGTATTGTGCAAGGTGATGAAGCCATTCAAAGTAATCACCTGTGAAGTGAGTTCAGACACTGATAGCTTGAGCCAAGTGATTTCCTTAATTAGACTTTTGGAAAAGCAGCTTGAGAAACTGAAGGAGGAGATGAAACAAAGCAATTATGCCAAGTATGTCAGACTTGTATATCAAGTACTTTATTCGCTTTGCCAGGATCCAAGAGGTATCAAAATCTTGAAATCAGATCACTACATTTTGGCGACTGTGCTTGATCCTAGGTTTAAGAGTTATGTCTTCTCTTTGTTTCCAACTGACCCATATCTCAAGAGAGGCAAGAAGCTCCTAGTGAACAAGATGACAGCTCAAGTATTATGTGACAGGACTGCATCTCCTCCTTCAGCTTTTCAGTCAAATGCTGTTAGGAAAAAAACGTAGCTTTCCCAAGAGACCCAGGGATGATGCAGATGACTCAGTACAACATTTTGACATCTGGTGTTGTCTACTGTAAAAGAATTGACCAAAATAAGTGACACCTCTGCTGTAACTTCACCTGATCCTACTTTCAACTATCAACATCCAATGAATGGTGGAGGATTATTTTTATTTTTTTGAACGGTATAAAGACAACAGTTTTATTAACAAAGAACAATGTTGCTTGCAGAAGTAATGTAAGCATGGATGTCTAAATAGACGTGTATATGTATTACTCAAACCTTCCACTTTGCTACTCTTTCATCAGTATTGCACAAATTGTTTGTAATCTGCACTTTATGTCAAAGGTACCTAACTATATTATAGTTTTTGGGGATTTTGGGCAGATTTGAAGGTCAGTGATGAACTTGCTTTTGCTGTGAATTTCAATGGCTCTTTTTAGTGCATTGTCTGGCACCCTGGATTGATCTTGGTCTGATAAAAGCATTCATCCTGGGGGGGGGGGGGTCAGCGCTCATTGCCATGTATTAGCTGTAGAATTACCACAATTATCCAAGGAACGGGTGGAGCGGACAAATGTACCATAACTGATTTCATGCTTTATTCTCAGTTTCACTGCACCGGCCATGTGCTCAGGGTGACGACGATCTCCTCATCTTCATCTTCCAAAGATTAGTCTGCAGGGGCCAATGACACACCCATTTGTTTTCTCAGGTCTCTTAGCTGTTCTTTAAAGTGGACATATTTATCGTCCTGTCTCAGGGCCTCCTCTGTATTATTCTTCTGAAGAGCAGTGTATCTCTCGTGTACAAGCTCTCTTAAATCCGAGATCTCATCCGGTGGGTCACGTGTTAACTTAAGTACGGCCTCCTCAACTGTGTCTATATATTGGTTTAAATCTCTCTTCAATGCAGCGTACTCCAACATGACGGATTCCATGTTGCCCACATGTTCTGTATCAGTCTGTCTGAAGCAGATGTAATGCCACTCCAGTTGTAATATCCATTCCTGTGTCTATATAAGTTTGGCAGTTCTTCAGTGATGAGAGTGAGGTATCCACAGAGCAGAAGGAGTTTAAAGATGCAGCACGAGCAGACATGGTTTAATAATGTAGAGAATTGACAGCACGATTTGGCTTAAGGCAGCTAAGCTATTGGTAGCTTGTTTTGTGGGGGCCCAAAAAAACCACTGCTTGCCGCTGGTGTGCTTGGATTGGTAAACTGTACATGTCCTTTTCAATATTTCACATAAGGGTGGGTGGAAGGGCCCAAGGACAATTCCATCTTGCACCACTTTTGATTTCTGCCACTGCTGTGTGGCAATGTTTCCTAGATGTGCTATGAAGTGCCGTGTGTTTGTGTCATTGCTCTGTCGCTTAGCATCCAGCCAGGTCGCTGCAGTCTTTTTTTGAAAGTGTTTGAATATAATATTGTGACCTGTGAAGTGTTCAAAATTGACTGCAAATGACTTGAAATTATTGTTATTGAGGTTAATGATAATGTAGGGAAAAAAAGAGCAAAATTATGTGATTTTAGCCCAAAGAATTGGGATTTTAGAAAAAAATAGGGATCCAAAAACAAAACACGCAAGGGCGGTTTTGCCAAAACCAAAACACGAAGTTAATCCAGAACCAAAGCCAGAATACTGGGTTCAGTGAACATTTCTACTTTATTTATACACACACACACACACACAATATAATATGGGGAATAGCGCAGAGAACATATCTGGAAAGAATACAATATAGAAGTACAGAAAGCACAGCAAGCTTCACTCAAGACACCAAGAAGGGCACTGCAGGAAGCAGACTCATTCCCGCAGTCCATCATTCTGGCAGTTACGGGTTTTACCCAATCCTGAAAGGAGTGAAAGAAAGTCAGCTGTCACACAGTCACATGTCAGTTTAATGTCATATTCTTAATGTCATAATCTTGATTGCAAAACTTTTGCATTTGAAAAATCTTACTGAAACATTCAATGATATCTGTATCTGTTCAAAAAAGAAAGAAGTAATCAGCATTTGGATTTGTTCATTTTAATCAGAAAGGTGACAACCCTAAAAAAATGCTGATAAATATACCTGTGTATCCTGGTACTACTGGAGTGTTCAGGGTATCATAAACCAAACAAATACAAGAAAATAAGTATAATTTACACTTTACTTCATATACAGCACTGTGCTCTGGTAAAAACATTACTTGAGATCCTTGGTTATCTTCAGAATTGAAATGCTCCTGAGTTTGTTGTTGTCTCCTACTGTTGCCTAGTCTAGTGGTTCCCAAACTTTCTCAGTTTGAGGCACCCTTAAGGTCTCCATAATTTCTTCAAGGCACCCCTTATTCAAAATAATGAGCGAGTAGTCCCGTTTTTTAAGTAGTTGGGTCAAAAAAACGCAATAAGTATTTAAGCCCCTTCACCATTACACTGTGCCCCTTCATCGTCGCACTGTGCCCCTTCATCGTCGCACTGTGCCCCTTCATCGTCGCACTGTGCCCCTTCATCGTCGCACTGTGCCCCTTCATCGTCGCACTGCGCCCCTTCATCGTCGCACTGTGCCCCTTCATCGTCGCACTGTGCCCCTTCATCGTCGCACTGTGTCCCTTTGCCATCACACTGTGCTCCTTGATCGTCACACTGTGCCCCTTCATCGTCGCACTGTGTCCCTTTGCCATCACACTGTGCCCCTTGATCGTCACACTGGGCCCCTTCATCATTTTCCCTGTCATTACATTGCCCCTTTCATCCCAGTGCTACCCCTCCCGTTCCTTTACTTACCTATTACTTGGTCTTCTTTCTTCTGTTTTCTTCTGCCTTCTTTTCTTCAACTTCAGGCTCCTCTCTGCGCCGCTCCTCACTAAAAATGTTGGATGTGATGACCTCCACAGACTCAGTAGTGATGGGAGAGGAGTCTCCTAACAACAAATTGAGCCTGAAGTAATTACCTCAGTGTCAGCAATTGGGAGACAGGTATTGTATTGTATTCCATCTGTGTTATGTAACAGCTATTATAGTGTGACTGATTTAACTTAATCATTCTTTATTCAGTTATTTGCTTGGGTGTGGAAATATGTTCCCACATCCACGGTATTAGGTTGGGTGATAGGCTGCAAGGTAAAGCACTGACTTGGTGTGGAAGTCTTTTCCAGTTAACTCTGGGTACACTCTCTGCTGATTGGTACAGGCAAATGGCTTGTGGGTGCATATGTGGTTCAGTTATGCCCTACTGTGGACAGTGTATCTCAGCCAGGTATAAGCTTTTGACTTGCCGGATAGCACTAGGGGAGATATGTTTTGATTTTTCTCCCTAATAAAGTAAGCTGTCTTATCCCCAAATCAACCCAAATCCTTGTTAATAAGAACTAGTGTAGAATGCTGGGCCATTTTTTGTCTACAGCCAATCAATCTAGCAGTATGTTTTGGGCTGAAACCCGAGCACTCAGAGTAAACCCACGGAAACACGGTAGAACATACAAACTTTACACAGATTTTGCCCTAGTTGGATTTAAAAACATGACCCATGAGCTGTGAGGCAGCAATGCTAGCAACTGTGCCACAATGCTGCCCCAAATAGTACTCACTTCTATTATACAATATATAATGCCCTCCTCATCGTCCAGTAAAGAGTAACGCAAGCACCCACTCTCTAACATACACATAGGGCCTGTTCAGATGTACGTCCATTTGCATAGCATATCTTTGTGAAATAGCTCTACTTATGCTCAGAAATGGACCTTACACCAATTAATGCAATTGCAAGTAATTCATGACACGACTGCCTGTGACTTGAGTCAGAATGGGCGATAGAAGGTGATGATTATAGTAGGCAACAGGGTCGGCCCCACCATTAGGCAGCCGCCTAGGGAGCTGGGCTCTGGGTTGCAGCATTGTGGATGAGTAAACATCAATAATGTCTCAGAATTAGACATTATTAGTTAAGCTAATGCAGGTTGGTCAATCACACAGAACACATCGCCTACCCACTACTTACCAATCCTGCAGACCCCCAGATCTGCATTGCGGTGCTTCTACAGTGCAGCACCAGGTTTTAAGTTCTGCCCAGCTCCCGGCAGTGGCGTGATATCATGATGCTGTCAGTGCAGAGAAGCCAAGAGGAGTCAGGCAGTCAAAGAAGAAAGAAGAGCAAACAAGAAGAGAATAAAAGAAGAGACGGTAAGTACATTAATACAAGACAATGGGGAGGAGGAGGCTCCGGAAAAGTTGGGGAGGTGAGGATTCTACAAAAAGCGTTGGGGATGAGAGGAGGCTACAGAAAACATTGGGGAGGAGAAGAGGTTACAGAAAATGGGGGGGGAGGTGTGGGTTAGGAGACTACAGAAAACCATTGGGGGGCGAGGAGTGGAGGCTACAGAAAACGGGGGGGGGGGGGGGGAAGGGGAAAGGAGGTTGCAAAAAACAGCAGGGGTGGAGGCTACAAAAAATGGTGGTGGGGAGAGGAGCAGAGGCTACAGAAAACAGGTGGAGGAGGCTACATAAATAAGGCGGGATAGGAGGTTACAGATAATAGAGGTGGTGGGAGAGGCGAAAAACAGGTTTTCAAAGCTTAATGAGTTGCAGAACTTCACAATCACCATATTAATCCATGGGGGCTATGCTAAGAAACATTAAATGGGTTATGGCTGGAGAAATCTTTGATTTCAGTACAGTAAGGCCATTCTGACCCAGATGCGGCCTCTTCAAGTCCTAGGTTTCTCATAAGTGCGCTTGTTTTCAGTCTTATCATTTGCACCCACTACAGGGCTAGTTTAAATGCAGACTGGTAGTGATGTTGCGGCATAGTCTTTGAGTTAAAAAGTACACATATACATGCCGCTAGCTAAAATAGACTATAAAAAATATACTATAAAAATGTGTTGCATCTATATTATGCATTGAAAGCATCTTTATGTATGTACATAATGTTAAAAAATGGAAAAAAAAATATTTCAAGTGTAATATTTATGTAAATGGTTATGCTAATAGCAATAGTTTTACTTTATGATAAAAAAAAAGTTTGTATGCGTTCTAATGTGACCTTCCTTTGTACTTGTGCATATACTGCAGTGCAGTCTGTTCTATGTGTCTATGTATGGCAAGTACAGTGTAGGCAGAGCCTACTTTTACCAAGGTTCAAATCATCATTATCATTTATATGCACAAATTCCGCAGCGCTTCATGCAAGGTTCCATGCTCTGTTTTCAAACACAACTTACACTGCCCCCCCCGCCCCCCCACACACACATTGTATAATAAGTTATATTGTTCTGGTATACACAATAAAGATGCTGGTTTGTTAGCACTCTCAGAAGTAAAAAGTGTGTGTGCCATATTATTATTATTATTATTATTATTATTATTATTACTTTATTTTAGAAATAGGTTTATTCAAAATGTAAGCTAAAACATATCCTCAGTCTGTATGAACAGGCCAGGGTTGAATTGAAGTCTTAAACACCATGGTCCAATGCAGTTTCTGTCCTGCACAAAATTTTATAGACACTTCATCCCACTCTGTATGATCCAATATGGCATTACACGTTCCTTTCTTCCTTGGTGGGGGGAGCAGAAAACTGTAAAACTTTAAAAATAAAATAAAGAATACTCACGTGACCACGGCGCCCCTCCTTTCTGCTCCGTTCTCACTGAATGTCGGGCGTGACGTCATCAAGCCCGACGTAAAGTGAGGAACGCCGCAGAGAAGAGTCGGGAAGAAGACAGAAGAAGAGAAGAAAGAAGCCGATAGAAAATGTAAGTAAAGGAACGGAAGCACGGGGGGGAGCATAGCAGAATGAAGGGGCAGCATGGCAAAGTGAAGGGGGAGCACAAAGAGTATGGCAGAGTTAAGGGGGAGCACAGACAGCATGGCAGAGTTAAGGGGGAGCACAGACAGCATGGCAGAGAGTGAAGGGGGAGCACAAACAGCATGACAGAGTGAAGGGGGAGCACAGACAGCATGGCAGAGAGTGAAGGGGGGCCACAGACAGCATGCATGGCAGAGTGAAGGGGGAGCACAGACAGCATTAATTTATTGCAGGGGCTGTCTGGAGGGAGGGAAATAGGTTTATTAAATGGGAATACTATTACTTTAATGTTTGGGCTGGAGGAAGGCCTAAGTATTAATTGTGGATCCTATTGATTTAACGCCGGGGCTGGTTGGAATTTTCTAAATGTACCCATTCATTTTTACAAATAGGGCCTCCAACATTCCAGGATCCAGACAAGCCGCAACTAAAGAAACCAGCAGCCACAGTTGGTAAAAGTGACAAGAACAGGTAGGACAGTCTGTCAAATGTTCTGAGTCTAGTGCAGGCTTGGCTAACCTGTGGCCCTCCAGGTGTTGTGAAACTACAAGTCGCAGCATACCCTTCCAGCAATAAGCTGCTATATATTGGCAAAGCATGCTGGGGCTTGTAGTTTCACAACACCTGGAGTGCCACAGGTTAGCCAAGCCTGGTTTAGTGGGACAATCCCGATTTTTGGTGACTCTTCTGCCCAATCTAAGGGGCAGGTCAAGACTGTGTACTCTTTATATATACACACTGCATTCTTTATATACTACACTATGGTGCTAACTGTCCTTCATGGGCTGACCACTCCCCCTCTAGTGTCTGGTCTCGCGTCTATGATGGCTGGCCACAACCCCTCTGGTGGGCCCCTAGCATTGCTGTCCCCCGGTGGGCCCTTCATGCCCCAGTTTGACACTGTCTATGGACTACCTAATATCTAGTATTGAAATAAAAGAAATACAAATAGGAGGAAATCAACAGGAGGAAATAGGGTATTGGAGGAGAATGGGGGAAGAAAATGGAGCATGAATAGATAGAACGGAGATTGTATGAAATGCAGGTGATTTGCCTGAACAGGTGTGTGTCTAAATTGTAGGCTATAAAATAAGTGTGTGGTGTGTATGATACAAAGACAGTAAATAATGTAAATATAATTAGGATGAAAGAGTTTGTGGATGGAAATACAATGGGGGAAAATGTAAAAAAATAAGTATGTTATTCTCATCCTCCATTTTTCCCACTCTTGCTTCTTGCCCCCAGAACCCTTTACATTGGCTCACCCCATGTGTCAACCCTTTCCTTTTTATATTGTAAGCTCTGGTGAGCAGGGCCCTCTTCCTCCTGTTCTCGTTATCTATAACTTTTTCTCAATAGCTACATTGTGCACATCCTCCTTGGGCTCTCTGCCCAATGACTCCTCTTCTCCATTGTCTTTGCACCTCTTTCAGTGGTTCTATACCTGTTAGTCGCGCCTATGCTAATGGGCACAGGTTCAGCCTGTGCTGAATATACCTCTTGCATCCCAGTAGCTGTGTTGAGAGTTGTAGTGTTATATGTTTACTGTATTGTACTGTTTTACCATATACTGTCCTGTTGTCTGCCCTCTGTACGGCGTTGCGGACCTGATGTGGCGCCCTGTAAATAAAGGTAAATACTACTAATAATAATAAATATTAGTTTTGGATAAATAGTAGGGATTGTGCGTCAGGATTAGGAAATACACAATTGAATAAGAGAAAGGAATAGTTGTGTAGGGGAATGTATAAATATGTATGAACTGAGGTTTGTGGACCTAGGGTCTAGAGAACAACGATTCATGTAATTGTAGCTCTCTTTCCACTAGTTCTGTCATGTGACTAGATTTTATTATTAGCAAGCAAAGTTTGATATGAGGTTCAGATCTCCCATACCTCCTATTTAGAGGCAGTTGTGCTCCAATTCAAATAGCTTCCACTACTGCTGTGGTACTTCAACATTGAATACTTCCGAATAAAGCATGAATGAAGATTCTTGCATGCTCACAAGAGATATTTTATTATAAGAGGACCAAAAGAGTAACAATGGTAGTGCACATAGTTTCAGAGGGCCCACATTTACTCTGCACCTGAGGAAGAAGGTGGGCTCCTAGAAACATCATGTACTAATTTGATGTCCTCATGGATGTCTGAACATTACTTAAAGTTCAACATATCCAAAACATAGCTTATCATATTCTCTCCTCCGAGTCACCCCTTCATACATCGCAAACCTCATCCTGAGATACTCTCCATCACGCAGTCTTCGTTCTGCCTCTGACCTGTGCTTTGCTTTGTTTCTGATAACCAGCTCTCACTGCTGCCTACAAGACTTTGCCTCTGCTAATATCAATTTGTGGACTTACCATGCACAATCAGCATGGTGGCTAAGTGGTAGCACTTCTGCCTCACAACACTGGGGTCATGAGTTCAATTCCCAACCATGGCCTTATCTGTGAGGAGTTTGTATGTTCTCCCCGTGTTTGCGTGGGTTTCCTCCGGGTGCTCCGGTTTCCTCCCACACTCCAAAAACATACTGGTAAGTTAGACTGCTAACAAAATTGACCCTAGTCTGTGTGTGTGTTAGGGAATTTAGATTGTAAGCTCCAATGGGGCAGGGACTGATGTGAGTGAGTTCTCTGTACAGCGCTGCGGAATCAGTGGCGCTATATAAATAAATGATGATGATGATGATGACTTTACCATAGCATTTGAATCTTTAATCACTCTCTGAACACCAACTTCTTTATTAGAGCTTACCCTACTCCCACATATACTACTCACAATGGTAGACCCTGAGAACTGTTCCAATCTTCACACTGAGCCACACTCATTCCTCTTGTCCCAGCTTTTTTACCTTTTTTCCACTAGATTGTAAGCTCTCTCATGAACATGACCCTCTCTAAAGTTTGTTTTTATGCCTGCATTTATTTTTTCCTACCTTGTATGTCCTGATTTCATTTATGCTCTGTTTTCTACACTTTCTGAAGCTGAGAAGCATTGTGGTGCCTTTCAAATCAATAATAATATAATAATACATTTCAATTAAGTCACCTCCAAGTCGCCTTTTTTCAAACTCAATTATTTTAACCTCTTTATTATTGAATTATTTTGGGCCTCATTAAGGGTTACATAGGCTTGGAACTGAAAATTATGAAGGGCTTATTGTGAGCAGCACTGTGCCACCAGAAGGGGTCTAACCAGCACCAAGGGGGGCATGGGTAGCATCTCTCTCCAACTATCTCCATCTCCCTCTCCACTTTCCTTGCATGATGCATGCACCACTTACTGGTTTCACAAAGCATTTTAAGCATCCAAGGGGCTTTCATAGTGTACACTGTATGTTAGTAGAGCATACTATTGCACAAGGAATGATGAATATGTTTTGATTACAACTTGTCAGGTGGTCAGGTATCAGCTCCCTTCTAGCACAATTGCAAACAATCACCAGAGAGAAAGTGCCCAATGATTCGGGTTGATTGGCATGGGCAGTATTGACTTCCTTTTTGGAAAGTATATTATCACATGAAGATAGAGCTGTGAACCACCTACAAACCCTGTGAAATGCTGTGCAGTGTAAGTATGTGAATTTGCATCTTACCAGGCCAAGGCAATTATTTTCACAAGTTCAATTCTTTGGATTCTCTTAACACCAGAGAGGTAAGGAGGGTTATCCGCAAAAATAAAGATGACAACAGTATCTTCCAAGATAGCTTAACTTTATGCAGAAGGAGCACCCCCTGATATAGGTTTGATAAAGTCACAGCTTCAACAACTTCTTAACAAGATAATGTAATTTTCAAACCATTCACATTTGACAAAAATTTAAGTTCACAATACAAACTACAATTTTATTCTACTGGAACTTTGCGTCCCCTGACATTTATGTCCCATTAAATAATTAACCCTTGCATAGATAATTGCATAACATTAACTGATGCATTTATCGCAATTGTTTGCAAACATCAATAACATACGGATTCAGTAACCCAATACAATATAAATACGGATATGTTAAGACAACCATAAGACCCCATATATACAAGTTATTGTCCAGTAAATATCAACCTAGACATTTATTCCCCATCATATAGTTCACTATTTTTCTGTAGATGTGGTTTGCGTGAGGAGTGGTCCCTAATTTTTAAGTTACCTAGCATTGCGGCTGATTTCGTGAGTAAAACTCCACAGCTTGAGGTGAGTTTGATTTCTACATTTTAGAACTGGCTCCTGAAATATGTATCACACAGCGTCGCGGTTATTGGTGACGTCATGAGCTGCTGCCAGCTTCTTCACTGATCGTGATGACTTCCACTTGGTTTACACAGCAGTCGTCCCGGAGCCTGGTCGGAGAAGGGGCCCTTTGGTCTGAACACGTCGCGGTAAGTATTGTCGTGGTAGTCAGCATCGATAGGCTGACTACCACCGATCTCTCTCACACTTTTAATGTCTGTCTCAGATTTCTTTCCCACTGTCTCACCACCTTTGTTCACTGCTGCTCCTCTGTCAATCTATCCATTTTCCTGTTCACTGCTGCTGTGTTACTCCAGTTTGTTAGCTGTCTTTTTCTGTCTGTTTTACTCTATTTTCTCTTTTCACAAGGCTCCTCAGCCCTCTCTCTGTTACCCTGCTTCCATGCTGAATCACTGTCTCCCTCACTCTCCAAAGTATTTTTCTCTCACACTTTTATCAGCCTCTCCACCCAGGGCTTTCCCAGGGTCCTAATGTCTCTACTGTATTACCTTGTGACATCATTCTGTTCCACATGGTCCTAGTTGTTAATGTGGAGCGCTACGCTGCTTCTCCCATCTTGGCAGTGGTGTCCAGTGATCTATTGAAGCCAGGAAGTGGTGCAGCCTCCAGCCATCTGCATCACTCTACTGAGCATGCCTGGACAGGAATTTGGACTCTCAACTGGTTCTTCCAGTGACAGTTGAATTGTAAAAGACATCATAATTGGAGCTGCACTCTTTTTGTGTTCTCTTACTTATATATAGATATATAAAGTGGCACAAAAATATTTGAGCAACCTCTTCTCTGACATTACACACAATATAAGCTTACTACCAAATGCATATATTAATGTACTAAAATACTGTTAAGTACATTAACTGCATAAGCTTGTCATACTGCCTGTCTGCTGCAATCAGTATTAACTGTGAGCAACTGTATATATGATCATCATCATCTATTTATTTATTTATATAGAGCCACTAATTCCGCAGCACTGTACAGTGAACTCACTCACATCAGCCCCTGCCCCATTGGAGCTTACAGTCTAAATTCCCTAAGATACATAAACAGACCGAGAGAGACTAAGGTCAATTTAGTAGCACCCAATTCACCTACTTGTAGGTTTTTTGGAGTGTGGGTTTGACTTGCATGCTTTTAATCCCTGGGAGATTTCTATGTATAGGAAGCAGCATCCAAAAGAGTGTGTTCAGCTTCAGGAAAAGCTGTTAAGGGTCCCTGGAGTTTTGTATGGCGAGAGCAGGGTGGGCTCCATGCAAGAGTCCCAGTCCGGGTCTTCTGGCTCACAGAAGACTAATAAGGAGCTGCACCTGAGTGATCTCTGTAAAAGGTTGCAGTTCTGCCTCAGTCAGTCTCAGTCCTGGGGGAGGAGGTTGAATGCCTCCTGAGAGACCATGCTGTGGTGAGCAACTATATTACTGTGTTTGGTATGTGTCTGGGACACAAGGTTCCACACTTGAGAGAGGATCTACGTGAAATGTGTAGTAAGTGCCGGACAGGCAAGGTTTTTATTTGTGTTTTGCTTACTTTGTTCATTTGAATGTGATAACAAAACTGGTTGAGGCCAGTTACAACGAAAACCCTATATTCAAGTAACTTATTGCTGCTGTTCGTCACCATGTTCCCCAGGAGATGATACCCATTTCCCTCACATGGTTACAACATATGCATACACTGATCAGCCACAACATTAAAACCACCTGCCTAATATTGTGTGGGTCCCACTCGTGCCTCCAAAACAGCTCTGACCCGTCGAGGCATGAACTCCACAAGACCTCTGAAGGTGTCTGTTACAACAAGTTCTGAAACATAAAACCAACAATTTTTTTAAGCTGCTTGTGGTTTAACATTTACCACCAACACCATTGACTGAGATTGAGTGTAAGAGGAATGTGTGCTGAGTTCCAATTGAAGGAGCTCAGCACACATTGGTACTGAGTGCAGACACAGCAGTGCTGTAAATGAAATGGCAGAGAGCTCTGGTCCTATTTCTGAGAGGTGGCCTGAAGCTGCAGCTCCATCGGTGCCATTGTTAATCCAGTCTTAGAATTATTAATCATACTTGCCAACTCTCCCGGGAATGTCTGGGAGACTCCTGAAATTCGGCTCCCGGGAGAGCAGGCAAATATCCCGCATATGGCAACATCCGCCCCTGCAAAACCACAACATTTTGTAGCGTGGGGCGGAGCCAAAATTATGCGAATTACCGCGCCCTGCCCCTTCCGCCTTCCAACCACGCCCCCCTGCCTGGGATCTCACGGAGTTAGCTTGCCAAAGGCTGGCAAGTATGTTTTTATTACAATTCCATTCTCTTTATTAATGAAGTTACCACGCTCTGAACTGTATGCCCTTCTTACGGTGAGGTGCCTAAACCTGTACCCTATACTTAATATGTGGTGTAACACATGGGGAAATGGAAATACCATATTTGCATCATGTGCATTTATCCCCTGTTTTATGGATCATAGGATTTGATTTGCCTTTGCAGCTACTATCTGTGGGTGTGTGCTGCTATTCAGCTACTAGTTATTTTCCATATCAGGTTTCCCCAAAATAATTTGGGACAATTGAGTATGGATTTATGTCTCTGAATCTCTGGCTCCATCCATAAGATTAAAACTGGCAGTATCAGATAAATGGTTCACCAGCCTAGTACAAGTAAGCAGTGATACACATTTCTACTTGTAAAATTTCTAGTGTGATGTTTAATCCTTCAATTTCTGTTACTGTGGGATAAGGCTAGTTGTGATAAGCTAGCTATGAGCATCTGAGCTTGTTAACATTATAATCTTGCATCTACTTTATAAATGTTTCCTTACACTTACCACTATTAGGGGCCTATTTATCAAAGTATTCCCCCCTTGAAAAGTGCCGAAAACAACGTTTTCGGGGCTTTAGCGGTAAAATCCCTATGTATTAAGCTAGCATCGCAGCAGATATCGGAGATATCTGCTGCTTTGCACCTATTAGCGTTTATCTGAGCGCTCCCCATAACAATGTATTGGGAGCTCTCAGCATCGCTATGTATCAAACTCTGGCAATTGAAATGTTTCTCAATTTCTACATGAAAATGTACGCCATCTGAAGCTGGCGTCATCTGAAGCTGGCGTACATTTTCATAAGTGAGAGTTTTCTTACCTGTCAGCTCAGCAGAGCTGGACGGCGTCTGTGTGGAGGGGTGGAGGAATGTGTTCCCTCCCAGTCACATGCAGAGTTCACCAGAGTTCACTGTTCTAGTCACTGCTTTTACCATGAAATATACCCATCTAGTAGTTTAATGTACATTTAATTAACCATAAATATTGCTTTTTATAAATTAAAGAATGTGAGTCCTGTCTCATTTGTTATTGCTTGCACTTTGCCGTTAACCCCTGAAATTTGTAGTCATTGTTTTATCAATTAATTTTAGCAGTTTAGTATGGTAGTATTTGTATTACTGCTGCTTCAGTAATGCTGTCCGTCTCACAAGAAACACAGAATAGCAGTGGGGGATGACTCTGCACATGCCGGTAATTTACAGTCAGCGCATGGGCAGTAAACACAACAAACACAAGAGAAGATCACCTCAGCTTTCAAGAAGGAGATAAGACTGTGATACCCTGGTGAGTCACTTCTCAGGGACAGCAGGTTATCGGCACTGCTGTCCCTGAGATTTTTTTTAATACATTGCCGTTACTTTTCAATCTTTATCAAGGAGATAAGGATTGAAAAGTATCAACTGAAAAAAACGAAGGGTGATAAATAGACCCCTTAATGTGTTCAGAATAAGTTGGGATAAAGTTGTTGTCTGCATTTCTGATATGGTGCATGTTGGGTGAATGACCTGTAGAGGGCAGCATTACCTGACAAATACATTATTCATGTTAATCCTCGATTTACTGAAAAAGATACACAGATATACTTTTTATTACAAAATATAAAATATAATTGTATGTACTAGTAAATGTTCTCAATATTTTACCCGTACCACTATGTTTTGCCGTTAACTGTATTTTGTTAGCCTGGCATAAGGCATAGTTCATCCATTCAATGACTTACATTTAATTTATTACTTCATTTTGTGATGTATGTCTGATAAATTATCTATTCAAAAGTTATTGAATGATAAAGGCAAGTAAACAGCTAGGGCTTGATTCATTAAGGAACATAAGTTCCGTTGCGTGCCATATTTTGCGTATTTCTGACTTTACGCCAGTGAGCACTGGTGTATACAATTCATCTTCAAACGCAAACGACACTTCCGATAGTCTATTATTTTAAGTATGGAATCGAGGAGCTTTAGGCATCTTTCAGATACGTGATTTTTAGCCGCATCACTTGCACCACCTTAGTGGAAGGTGTAAGTGCCCATTGATATTGATGATGGTCTAAATGCAAGAACATGTGTTTGCAATTAAGAACAACTGTAACAATGCATTTTATGTTCAGTAATCATTAATAACATCCTGATATATGTATTTCATGTTAAAGAAAAAATGGGTAACTTTTTTTATGTATTAATTTAATGATTGTATTAACAGGTGTTAATGTATTTAATATTTTTCAATTCATTTTAAAAGAAAGGCAAATTGTGTTCATTTTGCGTTCGTGATAAATCAGGCCCCTAATGTTCTTGTTATGACCACGGCTAGTAGATGAACCTTTAGAGCCAAGCTATTAGAGGTCTTCATCTTTAGCAAACATTTTTCCTGTAGAACTGAAGTTGTTCGGAGGGACTCGGATGCCCCCAGGATTTAGGCTCTATGGTAGTAAAGACTTACCAGTATAACCGCAATACAGGATGGAGGTAATCGGAATACTGGAGGTTGGTACCAGGGACAGACCAGAGTCGTGGGTCAGAAGCAAGCAAGGAGGGTCGTGAAGCAGGCCAGAGGTCGGTGCAGCAGCAAACAGGAATCCAGGAAACAGGCAAAGGTCAAAGGGGCACAAGCGTAGTTGTAGAGTCCTATAAACAAGCCAAGGGTCACAACGGGTTAGCAATCTAAAGACATAGAACATATCCAACAGCAGGTCAGCAATCTGTGCAGCACACTAACGCTATAACCGGCAGGGAGGTTAAGCCCTCCCTGCCTTAAATACATAGGTGACCCAATCAGAATCACTGTAAGTGAATTGAACGCATGCACCCGGCTGTCAAACATGCCGGGTCGCAGTGCCATCAATAAGAGCGTCACAGAGGGGAAGTGACGTCCTGGTGGTCATGGTGACCGCCGGGATGTGTCCAGGGAGTACCCAGAGAGTCGCGGCGGCTTGAGCCACCGCCGCAGCTCGTTACAGCTCTTAAAATCTCTACAGATGGAGTAATGTTTTCTGTTTCGAATAGCACATGGTTAAAGATTAAGTTGAGAACCATACTGTCTTGTGACGGATAATGATTAGCTAAGCTGTGAAGAGCCGAGGATATATCAATGTAGTGCATGAAGCATTCTGTTCCATGGTGCAACTCCCTTTACAATAATCTCTACTTCAGCTGTAAATTTTAAGGTGGGGTACGTCATATCGATGCCAAATACCCCGACAACACTGACTACAACATGATGATTCTGAAGGACTCCTTACCCACAATCACTGATGACGACTACTGTTGAAATCGACTTGAACCAATCGCAAAGAAGTAATAAGTTGGCTCCCCTTCATGACATCATTCACCATGGCGACGGGATTATTGCTGCTGTTTATGGTGTAATGTAAGTATGCGCCTATGTACAATGTAGAAGGCTTTGTAAACTACATTATACATAGGTCCCACCAAACAACTTCAGTTCTATAAGATCCGTCACACCCAAAGAAAATAGCTGTTTTCTTTGGAGAATTGCTATCTCACAATTTATGAAGGGGTTAACGCAGAAGTCAGAGATTTCTCCTACTTTAACCTACTTTTCGTGGGTTACCGCAGTCCCCATAGAACTCTATGAAGATTGCGATGTTAGTAATTTGCTAAGCAGCGAAAAGCATTGCTCGGGATGGCATTGGCTTACCTGTCTCTATGGGGTCCACTGAAGCCAGAATGGCTTTGCATGATCCCCCCCCCAGGTCAAATCCTATGCATCTCAGATTTGTCGATTTTGTCATCCGCTGGCAGTGTTGGGCTGCTCACTTCAAGCACTTCTTTGCTGGGGCTCCCTGTGTAGCCCCGACAAAGTAAATAGCAGCAACATTTCAATATGCATCATATTGCTTGATACCACACTAGATTAATAAATAGACCCCTGTATGATTTGCTGAACATATAAAAAGAATATTATAGTAAAGCAGTTCTTACTTATAAATAAACTGTATTTTCCATGTTCACCCAGTGCAGCCAGACAAGCATTTTTGTGGGGTTGAACTAACATACATCATAGTGCAGTCTATCAATTCATTAGAAACCATACACACTAAGGTTCTCAGTGACGTCTATTTCTTCTTTTCACTTTAGTGTCAGCAGATAGGATATATGTTGTATCATATTTACACCCTTAATATAGGTTAGGTGCAGAGCAATGAACTAAAGAGAGTGCAACCAAACTTTAATTGTAAATGAAACACTCAAGATCAACATATAAACCTCAGTATATGTATCTTAGAGCTATGTGTGTGTGTATGTATGTGTATATATACATATATGTGTGTGTGGGTATATATATGTGTGTGTGTGTATATATGTCATACTTACCAACTCTCCCGGAATGTCCGGGAGACTCCTGCATTTTGGGTGAGTCTCACGGACTCCCGGGAGAGTATGGCAATCTCCCGCATCTGCCAACTTCCTAGTGCAGTGGGCAGAATTAGTCCAAAACGCTGCGATTCACCGGGAATCGCGGCATTTGGCCCCACCCCCTGCTGTAAAATGACGCTTTTGCATCATTATGTCACGGGGCCAAAATGACACGATTTTCAGAGCCCCGCCCTCTTCACACCCACCTTCCCTCAGCAGCTCCTGTATCATACTTGCCGTAAGTTGGCAAGTATGATCCAACAAGTATGATCCGTCCACATGATGTTAAAGAAACTGTGATTCATCAGACCAGGCCACGTTCTTCCATTTTTCCATAATCCAGTTCTGGCGCACATGTGCCTATTGTTGGCATTTTCATCAGTGGACAGAGGTCAGCATAGGCACTGTAACCGGTCTGTGGCTATGCAGCCCCATACGCAGCTAGCTGTGATGCACTGTGAGTTCTGACACCTTTCTATTATATCCAGCATTACATTTTCAGCAATTTGTGTTACGGTAGCTCTTTACTTGTAAGTAGTATATATATTGTAACAAAACCGCACCCTTCTCCTGGCACTTTTGTCACCTTCTGTTGCAAGAATACCCAGTAGACATCAGCAACACGAAACTTCTTTTATAAATCAAATATATTTATTGTTTCCATCACAATAAATTGCACAACTTCCGTCAGGATGACACCAGCAAGCAATACCTTTACTTGCACCTCCTGGTGACCCTAAACACTAACTAGACACAGTACAGCTCCCTACTGACTGGCCAACTAGTTCAGCGTCAGTCACCCCTGACAAGAGCACAACTCCAGGTTTAAATACACATGTCTCCTCCCACAGGCTTGGATGACTGACAGGCGACACTCCCACCTTGTCTTTAAAGGATGGCTCCTCAGGTGTTCTGTAACGCTTAATCAGCACAGCCACCCCTATCAGCTCTGTGGATACAAACACGTTAAAGCATGCAAGTAAATCACTTTTTTACATTTACTTTACCACATGTCTCTGACCTGTACATTACTGAACTTGTGCTACACCTGTATATAACTTGGTCTGCAGCCTTTTACCTGCATACAGTTAGGATGTAAGCTCGTATGAGCAGGGCCCCTCTCCCCTCCTGTCTCCGGACCTGCTCTTCCGCTCCGTCTTTACAGTATTTGCCTGCCTGGAGTTTCTGAAGTTCTGGTACTTTGTGTTTACTGTTCTGTATTGTTTTACCCTGTATAGTCTACTGTTTGTACCATGTACGGCGCTGCGGATACCTTTTGGCGCCTAACAAATAAACGATAATAATAATAATAATTATACAGTTAGCACCATAGCTAATTCCACTATTAGAGGCCTGTGGCAAACCACTCCCATTGCCACATATCCCTTCCCCTAGCGTCACCATGTAAGGTGGCGCGGACCTCGCGAGCAGCGCATCTCTATGGAAGAGAGCCTCTGCGACCATTTTGTCCACCTGACATTTTATAGCCTGAGACAAGGAAGGTTCTATTGTGTCTTTAACTGTCCTCACCATCACATCCACCAGTACATTGGGACCTTCTCTTCTTGACACCTGAGAACTCTGTTCTGAAACAGCCATACTGTCTCTTTCTCCACTCATAACCCCTTATTTTCTTAATAGGACGTCTATGAGCTCCTTCTGATTGTGGTTGTACTGTTACAGCGGAATAGGCCTTCTGGCATTCCGGACAAGCCCTACAAAACCTTTTTACTGCCATATAGACTCCGGGCCAGTAATATCTGCGTAGAACTTTCTCCCTCATTTTACCTTCCCCAAAGTATATTTGATCCTGTAATACAGGATCATACTCTGATTCTGAAGGGATCCCTGGAGTGGAGACAGACTGGACAGCATCTTACAGAAAGGTCTGAAAACAGCAGAGCCTGAAAACCACAGGGACAACTTGGAAACACAGCAAAGAGATACCATTCACAGGTCTATGAACTATATTCTTAATCGCCTGCCAACTGCAAATATACTTTGTAAAAGAAAAGGCCTTTTTCCTCCTTGCGAAAACTGCAGATGAATGTGGGGACGTTAAGACCACAGCAGGTCCGACTGTCATTCCATGGGTAGTTCTTGTCAGTCCAACTAAACTCTGTCATCCTTCAACCCAGTTTAAATTAACAGTGTTACCTGTTAAGCTGTGGCTGAGCGTGTTAAAGGATAAAGACAAGCTGTCCATATATCACGACGAGCTGAGGAGTCCATCACGGAATTAGGTCACATATAAGCTGTTTTTCTTATTATTTCCGGTATGCTGCCAATTTTGGTGTATCTACGTTTGTTGCATATTACTATTACCATAATTACTTTCTGGTGCGCATATATCTGGGTGGTGGCATTATATGCTAGTACATTTATGACGGTATCACACTATTGTTTTTTTCTACTCTACTCCATAGGCACCATACCCCTTCTCACCTGTCATTATATATATATATATATATAAAAAATAATTCAAACAAAAGTAACAGTCATTTCTGAACAAAATATCCCAAGCCCTGATCTTCTCAGAACACACCACAATAACCACCCATGTCATGCTTTCCCGGCAGGCTACGTTCTACTTTGCCCAAGTATTTAAGGATACTGTCTTCATTTTATATCTCATTTACAGCATTACAATATTTTGAAGCCCATTCATGCCTTTATTCTACCAGGAAGTTAGGAGGTTGTACAAACGTATTTCAGAAGTCGCAGTCAGACTTTGACCTTTTTTTGATCTGTCCATGAGTGCAGTCACTGTAAGCACTTATTGTGCCATGTAGGATATGGTCATTTGACATGAGCTTTAATCACCTGGATCTTTCCAGTTTGTCCACACGTGTATTACCAAATTAGACGCTTGGTGCTTGGGAAAACAAACAATGAAATGGTGCCAGAGTTTTGTAGAAAAAGAAGTGGAAGGGGTTATCAAATATATATTGTATAGATGCCCAAATACAATGTATGTATATATTAATTGAAATACAACCAGCAACCAATAATTTACAAATGCAATTGTGTGCACACATAACAAAGTTACTTATTCCATTTAGAATATATCAACCTCAGATGGAGATCATAATCATGTAACAAATCCCTGCAATTACCCTCCAAAATCAAATCTCAAAGCATGGGAGTCCATACAAAAAAATAACTCTTACCATAGCTATGAATGTCCCAGATGATGGACGTGCATTTTACCATTATTGCTCAGATCAAGCAGCCGTCTCAGGTTGTGTACTATTGACATTATATAGAATTACATTGGGCTATTATCAAATGCGTTATTATTTAGAAAATAACAGTTCAAAATGTTGTAACTTTTAAAGTTCTCTTCCCAAAGCTATGATGCCTTTCTCAAGGATGTTTGCTTAATCTGTTCTCTGAAGGAAAAAGGGGGGAGTACAGCCGCACTAGGTCTATAGCCAAGTATCCTATATATATCAGTTTATAATTGATAATATATTATCATTGAAGTCAGCAGAATCGCTGAAAGGTGCACCCTATAACCTAAAAATATATTGGTAACGAGAAGAGACAGAACAGAGGTTATAACGTGGGGCACTCTAGGATACGAGGTTAATGGAGATGTATATGATAAAAAGCAAATCTTTATTGGTATATGTTAAAATACACACATCCTAGCAAGAAGAAAGCTACGCGAAATAGTTAAAAGAAAACAAAAATAGTGAAATTAAAAGTTGCAAATCAACTGCAACAATCGCTCTATGGTCAAATTCTTAGGGCTAATAAATCATGTAATATGATATAAATTGAAGGGTCAGTGGGCAAATATCAGGTCCTAATGCAGAGGTATGTTTGTGAAAATATCTATCCTCTGTCTATCTTATCATAATAGATACCATAGACTACCAAATCAAATATTCTCCTTTAAATTAGAGCCCTAATCACTGTCCTGATACAATTCTCAAGGACAGAGATGTAGTATACTAAAATAGTATGGCTGGTATGTGTCAGTTGTATAGTATGAACATTTCCATTAGTAACAGGTTCATTATCTATCTGAAGAAATAAGAACAATGTAAGCCATAAAACTATACTCTGTCCCAACAGAGGGATACACTTAGTAATATGATTAATTGTGTATGAGTCTGACAGGTTTAGAGGCTATGCCTGCTATGGTTCCTAATATACAGGGCTAACAGAAAATGGAGATTGTATCTGCTATCAGTGTTATCACACATGCTAATAGTTTGTACAGAGATTAATAACTCCTAAATCCTTTAATCCTGAAATATAATAAAGGTATTATTCACTAAAATGTCCTCAAAACCCCACAGTTAATTGTATCTCCGTTATTACCTGTGACTCATAAAGGTTCAAACATTAGTGAGGCGCTCACATTGACATTTCTATGTGAGTCTAGTTTGCCTGTAAACTGTCTCCACTAAGATTAGTAACACATAGCATTGGTGTGTATAGCATTAGTAACACCAATGCTATGTGTTACTAATCTTAGTGGAGACAGTTTACAGGCAAACTAGAACTTCAACAATGTATATATGTTTAAACAATTTCAGGACGACTTGTACCTTCACTGGAGGCCTTGCTTCTGAAGGTCTTTATGGGTAGCTGGATGGGTGGTTTGTTTGGCTTGGTGCAAATGATAATTTACATGTTTACTGGAGTGGCAGATGTTGGTTTTAAACATGTTTACTATACACTTGATTGGAGATGCTACAGCAGTTTCTAAAGACTGTATTTTTTTATATTTTTTAATTAAGGCATAATACTTTCGATATGAATGTTGTTCTGCGGTAGAACTAAAAGATTTTCCACCAGCTGCTGTATTATTATGCTTTATTTATATAGCATCAACACATTATGCAGCTCTTTACAGAAAATGTTTTTTAATCATTCACATCAGTGCCTGCCCCCAGTGCAGCTTACAGTTTAAATTCTACCACACAGTAGGGTCAATTTAGTCGCAAGGCAATTAACCTATCAGTATGTTTTCGGACCATTGTAGGAAACCAGGGCACCAGCAGGAAACCCAAACAAACACAGGGAGAACCTACTGTTATGTCCGTATGTATCGTTTGCAATATAGATTCTTTGATGCGATCACTGTGGTTCCAAAGCACATACATTTTATTTGCAAAATATTACAAGGCAAAGTTTGGCATTCATACACTTGCGCTGTTGGCACTAACACAAGCTTCTATCAGAACGCTCTGGTTTCCAAAGTCAGAGATGAACAATTTATACACCGTACAGTTGTAAAAAGCAGTGACATTACAAAGATACACAGACACATTATCAAGGTTAACATTCATAGGTTGATGGGTCATGATCTCCCAAGAACTCAGCGTGCCATTGGTTGATTCCTCTGGTCATTGTTCCTTGAAGTGGCCAGGTGTCGTTCCTGAGGCTCCCACCTCTAGACCTGTATAAACCTGTTTTTTGTAGACATCTCTGGACTTGCTAATTGGTGTATGGGAAGTGATATTATGTGCGAACGCTACATAAATAATACCGGAAACGTTCTCATGCAATTGTGAACAAAATGATACCAAACTTGATGTAATTTAAATGTGATGAAAAAGTAAAGAGACTGCCGCATAGCGTTTCACACTTTGAGCATTTATCCTCATGTAATTTAAAATATACAATTTGTTATATCAGAAACATAGCAGTGGCATTAGAGATTACCTATCAAGTAATAAGGCAGTGCAGTTTAATTCACGCGGAAATGACTGCTGGAACTATCAGAGCAAGGATTACATCGCCATTTGTTAATCCTTGAAATCAGAATATCAGAACTGAATCATTACAATTTAGCATTTAGAGATGATAATCAATCTCAAAATGTTGCAATTGAGATAATATGAGATTAAAGATTCACGATCTTATGATATGTTTAATCCAGCAGTTTTATCTAATTATACTACTTGTCCTGACAGACACTATACACATTAATCAGTGAACTTTGAATGGCAATAAACTGGGACTATAGATCTAGTGTCTCAGAATTTGCCCAAACCAAACACCATCATTGCATTTAAACTACCAGCATTGACAATTTCTAACACTGTGCTGCTGAAAAGTAAACTCAGCCAACACCCACATGAAGCTTCGGTCAGCAAGAACTCTAATTGAATTTATTGGTGCTGACGCCACGTCCAATGTTCTTTTCATAGATTATTTTTGAACAAACAGAACAGCACCACAAAACACTGTGCTGCTGATAAGTAAACTCATAAACTTCATTTGTGTATAATAACCTTGTGTTTGCTGATATGCCAGAATAATATACCCCCAAAATTCTGAGGAATACGAAGGGAAATGTTTCATCACTTTACCTTTAAGGTACATACTTTATGAAGCGATTTTGTTTTGTAGGCTTGTACTTATCGCAATAATGCCATTAATTTTTCTTGTTGAATGAAACTTTTGTTTTTTTCCTTACATTTATTCCCTGGAGCAAATACTGAGTGGGCCAAAGGGAAGATACATAATCTTAGGACTATATTCAAAAAAGAACTTAACAAGATTGGCGCCTCCAAAAATTGGCAGAGGATGTGTATGTGCCAAAGATGTGGTACTTTGACCACCTGAGTTTCACTTGTGAAGATGAAATTACTAGACAGTACACCTTTAGCATGCACACAGACAGCAGTTCCGCATCTGAAGTGGTGCAGAGTGATGAAATACCACCAAGTGATAAATGTAACGTTGTTGATGCATAAAAGGTTTATTGTATCAAATAAACATCACAATTAGAGATGCTCCCTGACCCCCGTGTTCTGGTTTTGATTTAGTTTTTGGATCTGGATTAACTTCGTGTTTTGGTTTTGGCAAAACCGCCCTTGTGTGGTATGGTTTTGGTTTTGGATCTCTCTTTTTTTGCTAAAATCACATAACTTTGCTTTTCCCCCCTATTATTAACCTCAATAACATTAATTTCATGTCATTTGCAGTCAATTTTGACCACCTCATAGGTCACAATATTATTATCGTACATCAAACAAAGACCGCAGCGACCTGGCTGGTTGCTAAGCTACAGAGCAATGACACAAACACACGGCAGTTCATAGCACATCTAGAAAACATTTCCACACAGCAGTGTCAGAAAAGAAAGGTGGTGCAAGATGAAATTGTCCTTGGGCCCTCCCACTCACCCTTATGTAAAATATTGAAAAGGACATGTACAGTTTAACAAGGCAAGTTTGTTTGGGCCCCCACAAAACAAGCTAACAATGGGCTTAAGGCACCTAAGCAAACAGTGCTGTTAATGAACTGTGGCAAGTCATGCACCAGTGAAAGCAGTTCTTGCCAGTGATAAGAAGAAGGCCATTGTCAACTAGCACTCATCTCTGAGTGCTAGTTCTGCAACTGTCACTGAGACATTTTCTTGTAAGGGCAGTCATGGCCAAGCAAGACCTTGTCATTCTGACTCAAAAAGTGGTGCCCAAATACTTTTACGTGTAAAAGCCGAGATGGAAGAAAACAGTAAGGCATTAGAGGAAAATGTATGTTCAGATTCAGAAATGACACAAATCCCTGAGGAGAGTCTATCCAAGAGTGCTACGTGTAAGCCTGACCTTTCAGCATTTCTGCAGATGTCTGCATGAACAGCCCAAGTGTAGCCGGTGATACACAAATTGAGGATGCCACTTTGGAATTACAACAGGATGAGGGGGATATATGTGTAGGTGACGAGGGCGCTAATGAGGATGTTGATGAGGATGATATTGTTTGTTTAAGTCCTAACCCAGTGGAAGCAGTTCTTGCATGTGATAAGAAGAAGGCCATTGTCATGCCTGGGCATTAGACCAAAAAATCAAGCTTTTATGTATGGAATTATTTTTACACAAATCCTGACAACAGTTGTCTAACCATTTGTAGCATTGTAAAACCACAGTCAGTAGAGGTAGGGACCTTAACCATCTAGCAACCTCATCCATGTTACGCCATTTAAAGCAAGTTCATGGAAAGCTTTTGTGAAAATCATATACTTATGCTAATAAATAACAACAAGCAGTCCAGCATCAGCTACCTCCCTTCTCTCAGCTATATCCCAACACCTGCAACCTACACCCCCAACACCTTCATCAATATCCTCACAAGTGATCGAAGTTAGTCCCGCATCCAAGTTTCTAAGGTGAGATGACTCCTCCCCTATCCAGGACTCCTCAGAAGAATCCTTGAGCGTTCGGCCCACTACTACTGCTCCTGCTGCTGGGGGTGGATCTTCAACTCAAAAGCAAGCCAGACTGTTAAACAATCCTTTGCAAGAGGAAACAAGTATGAAAGCTGTCACCCAGTCGCAAAGCGGATCACAGATGCCATGGCGACTATGCTAGTATTAGATTTGCGTCCAATATCCACTATTAATGCAGCTGGTTTTAGACAGTTACTTGAGGTCTTGTGTCCCCGTTACCAAATTCCATCACGACACCATTTAATTAGAAAAGCTATTCCTCACATTTACCAGAAAGTTCGTAAAAATGTAATTATTTGCCATTCTACCCACTGTACACCTAACCACAGATATGTGAACAAGCAGAACTGAGCAAACTAAAGATTATATTATTGTGACAGCCCACTGGGTTGGTGATTCGCCTTTACCAGCAGGGACAGCAGCAGCATGTACCCAAGAACGTCACATTTTTCAGAGGCAGGCTACTCTGTGTATCATCTGCTTCACTAAAAGGCAAATTATTATATTCGTAGATTTGTAAGGCACCACAGTGCTCCACAATGCCATACAGTAGGGAAGACAAGGACATCATCATCAACAGGGCATACGTAAAACAAGAACAGACAAAATGAATGGAGACATGAAAACGGTATGGAGGACCCTACTCATTAGAGAGCTTGCATTCTAGAGGGAAGAGGGCACAGATGAAACAAGAGGAGCGAGTGTGGCTCAGAGTGGAGATTGGGATAGCTGTGAGAGTGCATTAGTGTGAATAGTGTTATTGAGCATAAGGTCATCTCTAAAAAAGAGATGAGTTTTCAAAGAGCATCTAAAGATTTGAAGGCTGTGGGAAAGTCTGATTGAGCGTGGTAGGGAATTCCATAAGTGGGGAGCAGCACGGGAGAAGTCTTGAAGGCGGGAGTGAGAGGTGGTTATCAGATGAGACAAGGCACAGGTCAGAGGTAATACCGCTGACAACCTGTTTGAAAAACTAAGGGAAGTCATTGCAACATGGCTTATCCTGCTTGGACTCTCCTGAGGATATGTTATTTCTGATAACGCCACCAATACATGGCCATCTTTTCCATTGGGCATGATGGGCAAGTGCCCGGGGCCCCACGGGCAAGGGGGCCCCATAAGCAGGGCTCGTAATTAGAAAAAATAATCCTGAAAAAAAAAATACTTACCGTTTTGCGATCCGGCTCCCTCAGTGTTCCCCTCCTCTGTATCCACTTATTGATATACAAGCCATTTTTTACAGTTTTTATTTTTCCTTTATCTATTTCCTTTGCTGCTATTGCCCATATGGAGTTGACATTTACTGCACCCACCAATGAGACGTGAGCACGGGATCAGCTGACTTGTGTATACAGGAAGGTCAGCTGAGGCGTGTGAACCATGTGTGAGATACCAGCAATTGAACGGCCGGGAGGCTGCAGCACCACCAGGAATAGGCATCGACCACGCATATGATCTTCTCCATAAGGTAATCAGGACAGGACTGTTTGTCACTTATTTTGCCACTGTCACCCTTGTTGAGCACCGATTATAACTTTGTTTGCATGGATTTGTGAGGGGTGTGGTTAACCCCTTAATTGTGTTGCTTGCTCGGCTATCCTATTCCCTAGTGTGTTGCACCAACATCATCTATGTGGAGGATTCAAGGAAACAGAAAATAAGAAAAAATAAGAGAAGAAGGGGTTGCAAATGGAGAACAAGTCGATTGAAAGGTAAGTGAAGGGGGATTCAAATTTTTAGTCGCTGTGTGTGTGTGTGTGTATATATATATATATATATATATATATATAAATAATTATATTTCTGTTATGTTATTCTCTTCTGCAGCTATAGCTGGGAATCTGGATTTTTGGTTGTGTAGGTAGGGGGCCCAGTGCACTGCTTTGCCCGGGAGCCCATAGTGTTGTTAAGATGGCCCTGCACCAATATTGTTAGAGCATTACAGAGGGGGGAATTCCATCACATTCCCTGTTTGCTCACACATTCAACTTGGTGGTACAGAACTTTTTAAAAAATGACAATGACATGCAGGATTCTGCAACAGCATGTAGGAGAATGCAGAAGCTGCAAGAAGAATAGAAATCAGGGGGAATGTACTTTAGTTCAGCGCAGTGGAAAATACTTTTCATGTTGTGCAAGGTGCTGAAACCACTTCAAATAGTCACCTGTGAGGAGAGTGCAGACACTGTTAACCTGAGTCAAGTGATTCCCCTTATTAGACTTTTTGAAAAGCAGCAAGAGAAATTGAAGGAGGAAATGAAACAAAGCAATTCCGCTAATTATGTTGGACTTGTAGATTAAGTACTTTATTCGCTTCGCCAGGATCCAAGAGTTATGAACATCTTGAAATCGGATCGTTACATTTTGGCAACTGTGCTTGATCCTAGGTTTAAGAGCTATGTCTTCTCTTTCTTTCCAACTGACCCAGATCTCAAGAGATGCAATAATCTCCTGGTCAGCAAGCTGACAGCTCAAGTGGTACATGACACAGTGACGTCTCCTTCAGTTTCTCTGGAAATTGCTGCTAGGAAAACACTTAGCTTTCCTAAAATGCCAAGGGCTAGATTTACTAAGCTGCGGGTTTGAAAAAGTGGGGATGTTTCCTGCAGCAACCAATCAGATTCTAGCTTTCATTTATTTAGTACTTTCTACAAAATGACAGGTAGAATCCCCACTTTTTCAAACCCGCAGCTTAGTAAATCTCGCCCCAAGTGGTGATACAGATGAGTCTACACAACAATTTGACATTTGGTCTGATCTAAATAAATTGCCAAAAAATCGTGACAGCTCTTTACGTAAAATGAACTACAAATTCCATAAGGAAGTCCATTACCGGCAATTACATCAAAGTACACAGGCTTCTGTGATGGTGGATTCCAGTGGTAATGAATAAGTATTTTTTGAGGATGATGTACACACTGGTGAGGGTGAATATGATGACAGTGTAGATTTCAGGTGCTGAAATCTAGCTGAGAGAAGGGAGCTAGCTGATGCTGGTATTCTTTGTAATATTTTGGGTAGAATGGCATGTTGGCAATTTTATGTTTTTATACCGTAACCGTTCACCTTTATTAGAAAGGTGTTTTTTTCTTTAAAAAGGTACAAGCTTTTATTTACATTTTTGTTTCCCTGACTTAAAACCACTATGCACTTGAACATAGGCTTTAGCACATGAGGTAGAGGGATTAGTATCATCATGACTGAGACTGGAGAGTGACAAGAACAATGTGGCTGAAGACTGGAGAGTGACAAGGACATTGCCACCCCTCCTGTTTCTGTATGAGCTATGACACCATAAAATGTGACTGGAAACTTTTAATAACACTGCCAGCCCAATTATTTGAATTTATGTTTCAGCACTAAACACTGCCATCTCTAATATTACTGGGTGAGCTATGGCACAGTACAATGTAACTGCAGGTTTTGAAGAACACTGACAACCCTATTATTTCTTTTTCAGCAATGACAATTAGCAGTGGAGCTGTCCTGTTGGTGTGTGAGCTTTATAACAACGTACAATGTGACTGCAGATTTAGATCAAGACTGCCAGCCCTATTATTTCTATTTCAACAATAACAATTAGCAATGGAGCTCTCTTCTTTGTGTGTTACCTATATAACACAGTACAATATGACTGCAGATTTAGAAGACCTATTAGTTTGATTTCAACAATGACAATTAGCAATTGAGCAATGGAGCTCTCCTGAATGTCACAGGAGACTTTGAAGAACACTGCTACCCCCTCCTCTTTCTTTTCTACCTATGACGCTGCCCAACTGCACTAGAGACTGCCAAAAACCATGCTAGCCCTTCTGTGTCCCTCTGTAGAATGGCGCTGGATCTCCGTGGAGGGCGGTAGAATCCAAAACTCGCGGGATCCGACGACGTAACAATGACATTTTGCCTTGCTTTCAATTCCGAGAGTGCAAGGTTCTCGGATCTGCTAAGTTCGGGTGTGTTCAGTTCTTGGGGAACTGAACCTGAGCATCTCTAGTCACAATATAGTTTACACACATAACATGCTTCTTTACATTACACAATGTATTTCTGCCATGGCACAGCACCCACACCATTAAAATATTGTAGGTATTCCTCCTTGTTTAATTTGGCCATATGACTTACATTTCTAATCTGCCCTGACTCCAGTGGTGTCAACCCAACAACTTCCATAACGTCTACATTGTTGTCCATCTTGGTATGCATAATTTACTATTTTGTATGTAAGGAAAATACTGGCTGCTTTTTCATGTAGCACACAAATACTTGATAGCTTTATTTTTACACTGGAATTTAAAGTTGATCTAGGATATGCCCTACTATAAATCTGTTTCCACATTTTAACTTTACCTCCCCCACCAATGCAACATGGTTTTGCGCCAGGGATGTGCACCGGCGACTTTTGGTGTCTCGTGTTTTGTGTTTTGGATTCGGATTTTCGCGATGTTTTGGGTTCGGATTTGTTTCGCAAAACACCTGTCGAAAGGTTTTGGTTTGGATTTAAGGTTTTGGATTCGGATTTTTTTTGAAAAAAGCATAAAAAGTTCAAAAATCAAGTTTTTGGGCTTATTTTCACTGATACGCTATTATTAACCTCAATAACATTCAATAACAAGCATTTCCACTAATTTACAGTGTATTCTGAACACCTCACAATATAGCTATTAGTCCAAAACGTTGCAACGAGGTATCTTTCTGGACTGCGTAGTGGAGTGGTCCCCACAATATAATAAGAAAACCATCAACTGGTCTTAATCGCACCAAAAAATGTACCTGGACTGCGTAGAGGAGTGGGTCACCACAATATAATTTAAAAACCCTGAACTTGTATGATTCGCACCAATAAATGTATCTGGACTGCATAGAGGAGTGGTCACCACAATATAAATTAAAAACCATGAACTTGTATGATTCACACCAATAAATGTATCTGGACTGCGTAGAGGAGTCGTCACCACAATATATATAATAAGAAAACCATCAACTGGTATGAATCGCACCGAATAATGTACCTGGACTGCGTAGATGAGTGGTCACCACAATATAAATTAAAAACCCTGAACTTGTATGATTCACACCAATAAATGTATCTGGACTGCGTAGAGGAGTGGTCACCACAATATATATAATAAGAAAATCATCAACTGGTATGAATCGCACCGAATAATGTACCTGGACTGCGTAGAGGAGTGGTCACCACAATATAAATTAAAAACCCTGAACTTGTATGATTCGCACCAATAAATGTATCTGGACTGCGTAGAGGAGTGGGTCACCAAAATATAATAAGAAAACCATCAACTGGTCTTAATCGCACCAAAAAATGTACCTGGACTGCGTAGAGGAGTGGGTCACCACAATATAATTTAAAAACCCTGAACTTGTATCATTCGCACCAATAATGTACCTGGACTGCGTAGAGGAGTGGGTCACCACAATATAATAAGAAAACCATCAACTGGTCTTAATCGCACCAATAAATGTACCTGGACTGCGTAGAGGAGTGGGTCACCACAATATAATTTAAAAACCCTGAACTTGTATCATTCGCACCAATAAATGTATCTGGACTGCATAGAGGAGTGGGTCACCACAATATAGTAAGAAAACCATCAACTGGTCTGAATCGCACCGAATAATGTACCTGGACTGCGTAGAGGAGTGGTCACCACAATATATATAATAAGAAAACCATCAACTGGTATGAATCGCACCAAAAAATGTATCTGGACTGCGTAGAGGAGTGGTCACCACAATATAATTAATAAAAAACCCTCCACGGCTCTGAATTTCCCCCAAAAAAATTCTGGACTGTGTAGTGGGGTGGCCCCGGTACTAAATTTGATACCGGGGCCACAATACCTCCTCCAAGTTCCAGTGTAGTGTTTATAACATATTAACACTACACTAATTCTAGCACGTCAAACCCTCTTGTTTTAAATAATGACAGGGCATTTAACTTTTGATTAAATTTTTTGAATTTGTTGACATTTTCTTTTACTTTTTGAACATGGCAAACGACTGTTGAATGGTCACATAATGCCAAAAAAATAGCTGCAAGATGGAATTGTCCTTGGGCCCTCCCACCCACCCTTATGTTGTTGAAATAGGACATGCACACTTTAACAAACCAATCATTTCAGCGACAGGGCCTACCAAACAACTGTGGCTGAAATGATTGGTTTGTTTAGGCCCCCACACTAAAATAACAATTCATCTCTCCCTGTACAAACTAAACAGGCTCTACTGAGGAAAGATGTCGTCCTCATCCTCAACCTCTGATTCCTCTCCCCCTACAGTGTGTACTTCCTCCTCCTCACACATTATCAATTCGTCCCCGCTGGACTCCACAACCACAGGTCCCTCTGTACTATCTGGAGGGCAGTGCTGTACTTCATTGAGGAATTGATTATCCATTTTTATAAACATCATTTTTTCAACGTTGTGAGGAAGCAACCTCCTTCGCCGCTCACTGACCAGGTTCCCCGCTGCACTAAAAACTCTTTCCGAGAACACACTGGAGGGGGGACAACTCAGGTAAAATAGAGCCAGTTTGTACAGGGGCTTCCAAACTGCCTTTTGGAGTTCTACCACGTCACTACCTCTAGTTAATTTAGATTGCAAGGCTTGTAAATACTTTGAAGATAAAAAAAAGCAGGCTGCACAGACTGTGGAGCTAGAAAGTGAAATTAAATGGACTACGTTACTTTGGTGGCTATGCCCCCCCCCCGCCCTACACTTGTAGTTGAATATAAATAAAGCAGCCTGCATAGACTGTAGAACTAGTAATTCAAATATACAAAGAAATGGACAAAGGCAGTTTGGTATCTGTCTGCATCAGTTCCCCTCTCCACTAGGAGTAAAATAGAAAACTATTCAGCCGTTATATAATCTAGAATATAAATAGAAATTGAGAAGGGCAATTTGGTATCTGTCTGCATCATAATCATCAACATCCTCCTCAGCGCCAGCTACATCAATATCCTCCTCCCGCTGTACAACATTCACACCTTCATTAGCCAAATCTGTAACTGGACTGTGGGTGATCCTTCCAGCATATGCAGAGGGCGTGCTGCAAATTCTGGATGGAGTCACCTCTTCCCGTACAGTGATGGGAAGGTCAGGGTTCACAACCAACAACACCCTTGGACTCGCCTTGGGGATTTGTGATGTCATCTGCTTAGAAGGCAGAGTTTTTTGCTATTTTGTTGTTGTTGCTGACAGCATAACTCTCTTAAATTTTTTGTAGGGGGGGAGGAGGAGGGCTTAGATCCTTGGGTGAAGCTGGACCACTAGTCATGAACACGGGCCAGGGCCTAAGCCATTCCTTGCCACTACGTGTCGTAAATGGCATATTGCCAACTTTATGTTTCTCCTCAGATGATTTTAAGTTTCTCTTTTTGCTATTTTTTGAGAACTTGGGCTTTTTGGATTTTACATGCCCTGTACTAGGAGATTGGGCATCGGGCTTGCCAGACGACGTTGATGGCATTTCATCGTCTATGTCATGACTAGTGGCAGCAGCTTCAGCATTAGGAGGAAGTGGGTCTTGATCTTTCCCTACTTTATACTCCAAATTTTGGTTTTCCATTATATGTAGCACAAGAGAGTGTACCCCTAAGCCACACATACTCGGCAAAGCCTTTAAAAATTATATGCGGCACAGGAGAGTACCACTGGACTTATACTGCTGAATCAGTGAACTTTGTAATAGCAGTACCACTGGACATATACTGCTGAATCAGTGAACTTTGTAATAGCAGTACCACTGGACTTATACTGCTGAATCAGTGAACTTGGTAATATTGCAGTACCACTGGACTTATACTGCTGAATCAGTGAACTTTGTAATAGCAGTACCACTGGACTTATATTGCTGAATCAGTGAACTTTGTAATATATCAGTACCACTGGACTTATACTGCTGAATCAGTGAACTTTGAAATCCGAGTGCGCTCATCCCTATTTTGCGCATGTGCAAAGTTACTCCTTTTTGCCCTTCTTAATGACTCATGCCCTTGGGGTCCTGTATTTAAAGTGTGCAAAAATAATTGTATTATAATGCAAAATGTTAACAAACTTTGATTCAAACACAACACTCCATTATGACCAACTAAAATAACCTCCTAGTACAGGCATATATAGACAATAAAATATGCAAAATTTATTTATAATCTTATACTAACTAGATATACTCTAGCTCGGTTTTCTGAAAACCGAGCCCACCCAACTTAGGGGATCCGAGTAGGCTCGCGAGCCAGCTTGGTACTTTTGTGCATCCTCAGATCTGAATTGAGGCAAAACGTCATTGTTGCATTGTTGGATCTTGGGGGTTTTGGATTCCACAAGTACGTTCCGCCCCAGGAGATCCAGCACCATTGCTCACACAGAAATCGAGATAGCCGTGTTCTTGTCACTCTCCATTCTCCAGTGACATTGCTCAGTGCCATTGCTCACACAGAAACATGGGTAGCAGTGTTGTTTTCACTCCCAGTTAAGCTGCTTAAATTTATTTCCAGTCATTTGCAGTCACTGAGTTTCAATGCAGAAATCACAGCTAAGGAGCCTGGAATATGGTGAAATATAGGATATTTATTGGAGAAATGTTTTTCCAGAAAATGCAGTATGGTACAAACTCAATGGTGTAGATATAGAACAGGGATTGCAGGGAGATCCTGAAAGCAAATAACAGGAACACAGCTGATGCAGGTACACAGGTAGTTTGTAGAAATCCCAGGGAACAGGTGAAACAGGAGCATAACAATAACCAGCATAGGAAAGAGAGAGGGGCAGCTATAAATAGGGAACACCCAGGTGCAGAAGATAATTGGTGCAACAAGATATCTCCGAAAAGACAGAGAAGCAAAGCACAATAGCAGCAGCTCTGGTGGATCAGAGGTACTGCCGGATAATACATTCAGTGAAACACAATTATAAAGTTCAATCCAATCCCAGAGGCAGGAGCTGCCAAGATGAAGCCACATCCTGACACAATGCTGCAGAGTAAGCGAGGCAGATCCTGACACTGAGCATTTGAACTACATGCTGGAGTATTGTATTGTTCTTCTGACAACAGGCACTTGACTTTTAGGGGCAGTCAATTAATAAAAAATAAATGCAAGGTGCCTCCAGAATGGCCACAAGACACCTTGAGAGGTTTATTTTTTTTACAGAAGTTATGCTGATTTTTGCTCGCACCTCTAATCTGCGTTACTTTTTACTGTAATATCGGTAAAAAAGCGCATCTGTGATGTTCTTAGGAACATTGCAGACAACTGAATCCGCCCCTTAGGGGGAGATTCTATTGGCCTTGATGTGCTGCCGGACATCTGCACGATGTCGGACTGCACACCTTGCCAGGTATTTCGGTAAAGGAATGTCCACTAATTTTTTATTGCACATCTATGGGGTGCAAGAAATAAATGATCCCATCCTCAACATCGGTGTTATGTGAGGACTTACAGCATACAAAGTTAATGATCTCATGAGAATAAACCTGAGGCGCACTTTGTATGGTACCAAGTTGAGTGAATGCAAAGACATGAACAAACACATAGCTAAAATGGTATTTGTTTCACTGCAATTAATGTCCGTCAGAGCTCAAGTTGATGGCATAGAAGTCACCATGGCTTTGTTATAGAACCTGACCACTGAATTTGACTTTCTTGTAGTGGTATTGGAGTCACGTGTTACCAACTTATGTTAAAAATGAGTCAATTTTGAACTTGGCAGATAGTCACAGAAAGGACTGTTGATACATGGATTCTGGAGCCTCCAGCACTGAGCGAGTGTGATTCTATTACAGTCAGAGGGATCAGGGATAAGATCCTAACAGCAACGGAAGTTGAGACAATTGCAGTCTGCCTGAGTATAAAAGATAAAACTGTAATTACAAGAATTGAAGAACCTTTGCTTGTACCAGAGTTAGGAACCAATTTAAATTTTCATAAGTGTTCTATAAAACAAAAGTTACAAAGTAGAATTCGCAGAAGGCAAGTGCACTGTGCAAAATGAAATGGGACTGTAATAGCAACAGTTACCCATTGCCAGCAACTCTCTGTCTTAGACACTGAAGAGTGTTATGCTGTGATGAAATCGTTCCCACTGGACTGAGGACTTTTTATTCATCACCCGTTTCTCACAGTATAATCCTTGGCCCAGTTTAAGTATATACACCAGAGCATCAGTGTATTATGTGTATTGTTATTTCTTGTTATTAGGTACATTTTGCCCCTGCTATTACTTGCAATATTGTATGTATTAGAAATATAAAGAGTGCTGCCATATTTTGTGAAAATAGCAGGACAGCCAAAGCCATATTGCATGACAGAATGGAAAGTTATGTTAGCTAAGGTATTTGAGTTAGCTAAGGTAATTACCATTTTTCTCAAATGTCCATTGGTATGAGGTGTGGCATAGATCTGGGGTGCTAGTAATCAGAACAATATCTCAGTGGCTGTTAATATAGCTAGCAGGCAGCCCAAGTTAGTTATCTAGCTCAACAGATAATCTAGGAGGTAATTAGGTTAGAACTTCCCGGTTATGTGCAATGTGTCTCAACAGTACTATGCTGGCTGAAATAGCATTAGAAAATGTATTAATATGTATCAATATAAATGTTATTGTATCAAAATATATCACAGACTCAGATGGTGTAACGCTGTAGATACAATGAGTTAAATTTCTTAATGTTTCTCGCAAGTGTGAAGTGTCATTCCCTAATGTAATAGTGTAACCTTTTGTTAAGTGTATGCAGCCAAATAGCTAACGCAGTTAAGCCATTCCATTGTAGAAATCAATGTAACAGAGACTAACAGTTAAATAATTTAAGTGTCCACTAAGAGACCCCTGCCGAAGGGGGGGGTTGAGACATTTGACCCTACTCCCTAGGTAAACAGCCAGGAATATAAGGAGAGGAGAATGGCAATAGATTTATTTCAATCTTGGATGATCATGGTGTAGGTAACACCAGCACACAGGGCTCTGAGCCAGACATAGTGGTGCTGCTGGAGGTAACCCTAAAACCCTACCAGGACAGGGTCTGTGTGAGCCAGTATCTTAGGCTGGGCGACATAGAATGTCACTCACCGGACTGTGAGTGCCTCTTCGCTGGTGCGTGGCTCCCTAGCCTTCCTGCCGGCACCTGTCCTAAACCGCGGCCGTCCGCCATCCTGATGGACTGCGCATGCGCAGCACCCAAGAACTCTTGTGACCTTTGCTTTTAATCTAATTGGTTGATCAGGCAACTCTCCCTATTTAAAGCACCTGTGCTTATTACCTCATTGCCTGATCTTGAGTCTCATTCCCTGTGAGTCTCTGAAGGTGTCTCCTGTGTTCTACTAGTGTCTTCAGTTTCCTGATGATTCCCCGTGTTACTCATAGCTGGTTTCCATACCCGCTACAGTCTCCTGTGTTCTACTAGTGTCTTCAGTTTCCTGTGGATTCCCCGTGCTATTCATCGCTGGTTTCCATACCCGCTACAGTCTCCTGTGTTCTACTAGTGTCTTCAGTCTCCTGTGGATTCCCTGCGCTACTCATCGCTGGCTTCCATACCTGCTACAGTCTCCTGCTTCCTGCCTGTGTCCTCAGCTGGTCTCTTATTACCGCTTCTACTCACCTGTGGTTCCTATACCCGTTGTTGCCATTCAGCGTCTCTGCAGTCCTTGCATCTTCCTGTGGACAGACTGTTCTACTGAATAGCGGTATGCCTATTTGTTATTGACTTTCCACGTTTACTATGCATATCCACTAGGACTAGCTTCTCCTCTCGGCAGCGGTATCCATTCCCGCTATAGACTGTTATTGTTACGCTGCATATATGTGCTGAGCAAGTATCTCTACCCAGCAGCGTCACACATACCGTTATAGACTTTGCTGGATACACTGCATATCTGTTGGGATCAAGTTCCTCTGTGCTCTCAGTGTCTTCATACTATTACCCGTTGTATGCCTCCACTCATCGGCACCTTTACACATCCTCACCTATTAAGCAGTGGTACAACTTGCTGTACGCAGACCACTGACTTCCCCGCTACCTACCTGCCCCTGTACAAGTCTTCTCACCATAAGCAGTGGTACAACTTGCTTTACGCAGACCACTGACTTCCCCGCTACCTACCTGCACCTGGACAAGTCTTCTCACCATAAGCAGTGGTACAACTTGCTGTACGCAGACCACTGACTTCCCTGCTACCTTCCTGCATCTGCTCACATCCATCCTGATCTCCGTGTTCAAATCTGCCTTTCTACAACAGCAGCTAGTCGCTGACTCATTGACCAAGATAGCTGCAAGTCACTGACTTTCCTATTCTCTATTGGCATCCTCTCTCCATCTGCTGTGATATATGTTCCGCTAGTCACCCTGCTACCATAGGACTGTTGTGTTAACTTCACCGCTCTGGTAAGCCCAGTCATCTGGTGAATTCCTGGGCAAGACTCCTAGTGCCCGTGACATAGAAACTGTCTAGCAAAACGGTAGCAGTAATACTGTGGGAGGATAGGACTCTGAAGGATACTGAGCTTGTTACTTTGAAGTGTTAGAGCTGCTGGAGTGTACACACTACCATTTACCCTGTACCTTGTGATCGTCTTATGGTGTTGTACTGTCAAATAAAGCCTTATTTTCAATATATTCTGGTCTGTCTGAGTGAGTTGAATCCCATGGAGGGTAACCACCATCCTAGCTAAGGGTGGTTTCCTCACATATGTGATGGCTACTTCTGACACAAGTCAGATTATGAAACTGTGCCACAAATGTTTAAGACATCTTGAATGCAATAATCTGAAGAAACTTCTGAATTTGATGGTAACAGGAAGGAAGGTAAACAATCCTGATAAACCAATTTCTGAGAGTTGCATCACAGATAAATATACCAGACAACCCTTCCCAAAATCAGCGAAAAGAGCTGAGGCACTGTTTGCATTGGTGCACACAGATGTATGTGGTCCTATGAAGCCAATTAGTGGTTACTACTACTTTATGACACTAATTTATAATTACACAAAGATATCTCAAGTATAATTCCTTAAAGCAAAAAGCGAAGTTATATATTCAAGATCAAGGAATGCAAAACTTTGGTGGAGACTCAAGCGGGTCATAAGCTAAAAGTTTTGAGAACGGAGGTGAATACTTGAACAAGAACTTTGTTGATTTTATCATGGAGCTCGACATCCGTTGTCTTTGTCGCACATGACTGAATAAAATGGTGTAAGTGAGCGTGCAAATCATACAATAGTTGAAAGAGCACATACAATAGTAATTGACGCTGCCCTAGAAATTACATTTTTGGCTTAAGCAGTACAAACCGCGGTTTATCTGAAAAACTATGCACCCACTGTTGCATTGAAAGGAACAACACCAATTGAAACGTGGTCTGGATAAAAACCTAATTTCAGACATCTTAGGGTGTTTGGATGCAAAGCATACACACATATTCATAGAGAGAGAAGGTGTAAGTTGGACTTTAAGTCACAAGATTGTATTTTACTTGCATATTGTCTTGAGAGTAAAGGCCATAAGTGTTCTAGAAAACAAGGCTTTGCGCATTGTGAATGAGAAACTCATAACCATTTCCATGAAACAGCACCACCTAGTGGAGAAAAAGAAAGTGAAGTTCAAGACAGGGTAGTAATACTTGACATACCTACCTCCTCAAATGTGTCAGAGACTTTAAATATCAACAAGCAGCACGAGACAAGAACGTCTGCAAGAAGCAAAAAGGGAACATCTTAAAGGAAATACCATGAGTAATATACCAACATTGCGTTCTCAAAACAACAACATTTGCAAGTGGCAAAAATCAGTGATGAGTGGGAACACTGGAAGTCAGCTGTAGATAAAGAAATGACATGCTTGGATGAAAACGAAACCTGGCCTGTTGTCAATAGGCAAAGCCACCGTAAAACAATTAAAAACAAGTGTTTTTTCTGTAAAAACCTAAATACAGAAGGATTGATTGCCCGTTTCAAAGCTTGTCCTGTTGCAAAGGGATTTAATCAACGTTCCAGAATTGATTATGGGGACATTTTCTCGCCTGTGACAAGGTACAGTACACTTTGTTTAATTATTGCCATATCTACAGTGCATGATTTTTTGCTATACCAGTTCGATTTTGACTCTGATTTCCTAAATGGGAAATTAGTTGACAAAATGTATTTGAAGTCCAATGAGCGTTATAGTGAGAACATGTTTCCAGAGGGAAAAGTATGTTTATTAAAGAAATCTCTGTACGCTTCAAACATTAACTTTGTACATTCAGAGACTGACCTCTGTCTATTCCCAGGGCCGCCATGAGGGGGGGAGCGGGTACTATTTACCTAGACCCGGGCATGCCAGGGGGCGGGGCATGCCAGATGGCTGGGGCCCTCACTGGTGATTTTTTTGTTGTTGTTTAATCTGTTTAATTTTCTCTGTTTTTCTTTTTTCCACTGTCACGGGGGCCGGGGGGGCTTGCTCCCACTCGGTGGGGGGAGCTGGATAGTTAAGAAAAAACAAACCATACTCACGTGATAGCGGCGCCGGCGTCCCTCCTCCTTCCTCTCTGCTCTGTTCACTCTGAATGTCGGGCGTGACGTCATCAAGTCATGTCCGTCATTCAGTGGGGAACAGCGCAGAGAGGACCAAGTAAGAAGAAAGAAGAGAAAAGATGAAAGAAGGTAAGTAAATTGGTGAGAGGGAGGAAGGGAGGGAGGCACAGAGTGTGTAAAGGGGCAGAGAGAGAGATACACAGAGTGTGTAAATGGGTGAGAGAGAGAGAGAGATACACAGAGTGTGTAAAGGGGTGAGAGAGACAGGCACAGAGTGATAAAGTAGGGGTGAGAGAGAGAGGCACATAGTGATAAAGAAGGGGTGAGAGAGAGAGGCACAGAGTGATAAAGAAGGGGTGAGAGAGAGGCACAGAGTGATAAAGAAGGGGTGAGAGAGAGGCACAGAATGATAAAGAAGGGGTGAGAGAGAGAGGTAGAGTGATAAAGAAGGGGTGAGAGAGAGAGAGGCACAGAGTGATAAAGTGGTGAGAGAGAGGCACAGAGTGATAAAGAAGGCATGAGAGAGAGGCACAGAGTAATAAAGAAGGGGGGGAAAGCACCATGGAGGGTACAGTGTGATCATAAGGGGGCACAGCATGGTGATGACAGGGTACAGTAATGTGTACGTGATGGCACAGGCTGCTTGTGGCAATGTAGTGTGTGTGAGGTAGGTGACTAGTTAATGGGTGCTATTTTGTTTGTGGGGTGATGGTGGGGCAATTTAATAGTGGGGACTATTAATTTAAAACAATTAAAATGGGGTGGTTTGGGGGCTATTGAATGTGGGGGTGAGTTTGGGGAGAATGAGGTCTCTTTATTAAATGTGAGTATGAATTATTTAATGGCAGTGATTATTGCGGTAAATAGGTATATTTCTGAAATGTAAATGCTGTTAATTTATTGCTGGGGTTGTTTACAGGGAGGGAAATAGGTTTATTTATTAAATGTGAATACTATTATTTTAATGGGGCTGGAGAAAGGCTAATTATTACCCGTGAGTGCTATTGATTTAATGCTTGGGCTGGTTGTAATTTTCTAAATGTACCCATTTATTTTTTTTCAAATAGGGCCCCCAACATTCCAGGATCCAGACAAGCCACAACTAAAGAAAGCAGCAGCCACAGGTGGTGAAAGTAAGAAGAACAGGTAGGACAGTTTATCAAATGTTGTGATTCTAGTGGGACAATCCAGATTTTTGGTGAGTGTTCTGCCCAATGTAAGGGGCAGGCCAAGACTGTGAACTGTTTATGTACACACTGCATTCTTTCTATACTACACTATGGTGCTATAAGTCCTGAAAGTCAGGTGTGCTGGGCCATATGTCACGCTCCGGCAAGCGGCACTGCACCCTTGTGTCAATGGTGTACACAACAATGCAGGGTTTTTTTCTGTAGGAGGGTGGCCTAACACTTTTCACCTGCTAGCCACGCCCCCCAATGATACATAGCCACGCTCCAAATAGTAGGACCACACTCACAGAAATGTTTGTGCTGCCGTGCTGGCGCAATTTTTTTTTACATGCTCAACTATAAGGGGGTCCCATGAATTTGTTATACTGGGGCCCTGAATTCCTCTTGGCAGCCCTGTCTATACCACAAAATGATAGATGGAAAGCTGCTGTTCATCATTGCTTTATATTAGAGATGAGCGCACTCGGATTTATGAAATCCGAGCCCACCCGAACGTTGCCGATCCGAGTCGGATCCGAGACAGATCCGGGTATTGGCACCAAATTCAAATCTGAAACTGAGGCTCTGACTCATAATCCCGTTGTCGGATCTCGCGATACTCGGATCCTATAAATTCCCCGCTAGTCGCCGCCATCTTCACTCGGGCATTGATCAGGGTAGAGGGAGGGTGTGTTAGGTGGTCCTCTGTCCTGCTATATCTCGTGCTGTTCAGTGCTGTTCAGTGCTGTGCTGTGCTGTGCTGTGCTGTGTCCAGTGGTGCTGTGTCCTGTGCTCTGTCCTTCTGAGGTCAGTGGTGCTGCTGGGTCCTGTGCTGTGTCCTGTTCAGTCCAGTGGTGCTGTGTCCTGTGCTCTGTGCTTCTAAGGGCATAGTTATTTCCCCAATATTCCAAAGTGTTTAAAAAAATAAAAAAAAGTTATTTTAAAAAAATACAAAAAACTAATTACATTTTTTTTTAATTACAACAAAATTTGCACAACCAATCCTGCAGTATAAGCCCATTGGTACTGCAATATTACCAAGTTCACACATTCTGCAGTATCAGTCCAGTGGTGCTGTGTCCTGTGCTCTGTCCTGCTGAGTTCAGTAGTGCTGCTGGGTCCTGCGCTGTGTCCTGTTCAGTCCAGTGGTGCTGTGTCCTGTGCTCTGTGCTTCTAAGGGCATAGTTATTTCCCCATTATTCCCAAGTTTTTAAAAAATAAAAAAAAAGTTATAAAAAAAATTAAAATAAAAAATTTAAAAAAAAAATAATTATAACCAAATTTGCAAAGCCAATCCAGCAGTATATAAGCCCATTGGTACTGCAATATTACCAAGTTCACACATTCAGCAGTAAAAGTCCAGTGGTACTCCTATTACAAGGTTCACTGATTCAGCAGTGTATAAGTCCAGTGGTACTGCTATTACAAAGTTCACTGATTCAGCAGTATAAGTCCAGTGCTACTCTCCTGTGCCGCATATAATTTTTAAAAGCTTTGCCGAGTGTGTGGCTTAGGGGTACGCTCTCTTGTGCTACATATAATGGAAAACCAAAATTTGGAGGATAAAGTAGGGAAAGATCAAGACCCACTTCCTCCTAATGCTGAAGCTGCTGCCACTAGTCATGACATAGACGATGAAATGCCAACGTCGTCTGGCAAGCCCGATGCCCAATCTCCTAGTACAGGGCATGTAAAATCCAAAAAGCCCAAGTTCTCAAAAAATAGCAAAAAGAGAAACTTAAAATCATCTGAGGAGAAACGTAAAGTTGGCAATATGCCATTTACGACACGTCGTGGCAAAGAACGGCTTAGGCCCTGGCCCGTGTTCATGACTAGTGGTCCAGCTTCACCCAAGGATCTAAGCCCTCCTCCCCCCCCTACAAAAAATTTAAGAGAGTTATGCTGTCAGCAACAACAACAAAACAGCAAAGAACTCTGCCTTCTAAACAGATGACATCACAAATCCCCAAGGCGAGTCCAAGGGTGTTGTTGGTTGTGAACCCTCACCTTCCCATCACTGTACGGGAAGAGGTGACTCCATCCAGCATTTGCAGCACGCCCTCTGCATATGCTGGAAGGATCACCCACAGTCCAGTTACAGATTTGGCTAATGAAGGTGTGAATGTTGTACACTGGGAGGAGGATATTGATGTAGCTGGCGCTGAGGAGGATGTTGATGATTATGATGCAGACAGATACCAAATTGCCTTTCTCAATTTCTATTTATATTCTAGATTATATAACGGCTGAAAAGTTTTCTGTTTTACTCCTAGTGGAGAGGGGATCTGATGCAGACAGATACCAAACTGCCTTTGTCCATTTCTTTGTATATTTGAATTTCTAGTTCTACAGTCTATGCAGGCTGCTTTATTTATATTCAACTACAATTGTAGGGCGGGGGGGGGGGGCATAGATAGCCACCAAAGTAACGTGGTCCATTTAATTTCACTTTCTAGCTCCACAGTCTGTGCAGCCTGCTTTTTTTATCTTCAAAGTATTTATATTTACAAGCCTTGCAATCTAAATTAACTAGAGGTAGTGACGTGGTAGAACTCCAAAAGGCAGTTTGGAAGCCCCTGTACAAACTGGCTCTATTTTTTAACTGAGTTGTCCCCCCTCCAGTGTGTACTCGGAAAGAGTTTTTAGTGCAGCGGGGAACCTGGTCAGTGAGCGGCGAAGGAGGTTGCTTCCTCACAACGTTGAAAAAATGATGTTTATAAAAATGAATAATCAATTCCTCAATCAAGTACAGCACTGCCCTCCAGACAGTACAGAGGGACTGTGGGTGTGGAGTCCAGCGGGGACGAATTAATAATGTGTGAGGAGGAGGAAGTACACACTGTAGGGGGAGAGGAATCAGAGGTTGAGGATGAGGACGACATCTTTCCTCAGTAGAGCCTGTTTAGTTTGTACAGGGAGAGATGAATTGTTTTATTGGTGTGGGGGCCCAAACAAACCAATCATTTCAGCCAAAGTTGTTTGGTAGGCCCTGTCGCTGAAATGATTGGTTTGTTAAAGTGTGCATGTCCTATGTCAACAACATAAGGGTGGGTGTGAGGGCCCAAGGACAATTCCATCTTGGAACTTTTTTTTTTGCATTATATGACCAATCAACAGTCGTTTGCCATGTTCAAAAAGTAAAACCAAATTTAAACAAATTCAAGAAATTAAACCAAAAGTAAAATGCCCTGTCATAATTTAAAACAAGAGGTATTGACGTGCTCTAAAACTACTATATTGTTGTTTATATTTTAAAAACACTACACTTGAAAGCTTGAGTCTTTCAATAAAAAAGTAACTGTCCATTGCACGAATATTTGCAACAGGGACAATTTTAGGGTTAAGAAAGTCAACTAATAACACTTCGACGCTGTCTGTCTATATAAACACTACACTTGGAAGTTGGAGGAGGTATTGTGGCCCCGGCACCAAATTTACTACCGGGGCCACTCCACCGTGCAGTCCATATTTAGGTGTATCAGATATTAAACAACGGTGACAGTTGATGCCCAATTTTTTTATTATATTGTGGCCTCGGTACCAAATTGTGTACCGGGGCCACCACACTACGCAGTCCATACCCTTTTTTGGTGGAATTCTGACCCGTGGAGGGTTTTTTAATTATATTGTGGCCTCGGTACCAAATTGTGTATCGGGGCCACCACACTACGCAGTCAAGATAGATAGATGCGTATCATAGATAAAGTACATTCAGTGGTGTGGGGCAAATTGAAAAATATTCAAAATGCACTGACATTATCAAAAACAAGAGGTTTTCACACGCTGAAACTCCAACATGTATATGATGGAGAGGATGGTGGAGCAGCCGTATGTGCAGTGTAATGCAGACCTGTTGAAGGTTTTTTATATATTTTATTGTGGTGCCCAGTGCCCACTACTCTACGCAGTCCAGATACTATTTTTGGGTGTAATTCTGACCTGTTGAAGGTTTTCTATATATTATATTGTGGTGGCCAGTGGCCAGTCCTCTATGCAGTCCAGATACTATTTTTGGGTGTAATTCTGACCTGTTGAAGGTTTTCTATATATTTTTTATTGTGGTGCCCAGTGCCCACTACTCTACGCAGTCCAGATACTATTTTTGGGTGTAATTCTGACCTGTTGAAGGTTTTCTATATATTATATTGTGGTGGCCAGTGGCCAGTCCTCTATGCAGTCCAGATACTATTTTTGAGTGTAATTCTGACCTGTTGAAGGTTTTCTATATATTTTTTATTGTGGTGCCCAGTGCCCACTACTCTACGCAGTCCAGATACTATTTTTGGGTGTAATTCTGACCTGTTGAAGGTTTTCTATATATTATATTGTGGTGGCCAGTGGCCAGTCCTCTATGCAGTCCAGATACTATTTTTGGGTGTAATTCTGACCTGTTGAAGGTTTTCTATATATTTTTTATTGTGGTGCCCAGTGCCCACTACTCTACGCAGTCCAGATACTATTTTTGGGTGTAATTCTGACCTGTTGAAGGTTTTCTATATATTATATTGTGGTGGCCAGTGGCCAGTCCTCTATGCAGTCCAGATACTATTTTTGGGTGTAATTCTGACCTGTTGAAGGGTTTTCTATATATTTTTTATTGTGGTGCCCAGTGCCCACTACTCTACGCAGTCCAGGTACATTTATTGGTGCGAATCATACAAGTTCAGGGTTTTAAATATATATATTGTGGTGACCCACTCCTCTACGCAGTACAGGTACATTTATTGGTGCGAATCATACAAGTTCAGGGTTTTTAATATATATTGTGGTGACCCACTCCTCTACGCAGTCCAGGTACATTTATTGGTGCGAATCATACAAGTTCAGGGTTTTTAATATATATATTGTGGTGACCCACTCCTCTACGCAGTACAGGTACATTTATTGGTGCGAATCATACAAGTTCAGGGTTTTTAATATATATTGTGGTGACCCACTCCTCTACGCAGTCCAGGTACATTTATTGGTGCGAATCATACAAGTTCAGGGTTTTTAATATATATTGTGGTGACCCACTCCTCTACGCAGTCCAGGTACATTTATTGGTGCGAATCATACAAGTTGATGGTTTTCTTATTATATATATTGTGGTGACCCACTCCTCTACGCAGTCCAGGTACATTTATTGATGTGAATCATACAAGTTGATGGTTTTCTTATTATATATATTGTGGTGACCCACTCCTCTACGCAGTCCAGGTACATTTATTGGTGCGAATCTTACAAGTTCAGGGTTTTTAATATATATTGTGGTGACCCACTCCTCTACGCAGTCCAGGTACATTTATTGGTGCGAATCATACAAGTTCAGGGTTTTTAATATATATTGTGGTGACCCACTCCTCTACGCAGTCCAGGTACATTTATTGGTGCGAATTATACAAGTTCAGGGTTTTTAATATATATTGTGGTGACCCACTCCTCTACGCAGTCCAGGTACATTTATTGGTGCGAATCATACAAGTTGATGGTTTTCTTATTATATATATTGTGGTGACCCACTCCTCTACGCAGTCCAGAAAGATACCTCGTTGCAACGTTTTGGACTAATAACTATATTGTGAGGTGTTCAGAATACACTGTAAATTAGTGGAAATGCTTGTTATTGAATGTTATTGAGGTTAATAATAGCGTAGGAGTGAAAATAAGCCCAAAAACTTGATTTTTAAACTTTTTATGTTTTTTTAAAAAAAAATCCGAATCCAAAACCTTAAATCCGAACCGAGACCTTTCGTCAAGTGTTTTGCGAGACAAATCCGAACCCCAAAAATAATGAAAATCCGGATCCAAAACACAAAACACGAGACCTCAAAAGTCGCCGGTGCACATCCCTACTTTATATGTGGCTGACTTGTAGCTAGCAGCCCAGAAAAATCACATAGACAGTGTAAAAAGTCTGTTGGGACATCATTTCAGATTGAAAGACCCTGCACATCACCTGTTGGGAATAAGAATTTCACAAAACCTGTAAGCTGAGACATTACTTATCCAAAGAGGTAATTTTGTTGGTCAGACACAGCGGTGAGCTGGGCAAGTAGAAATCGGCCTACTGTTGCTCTTTCCAGCTCCGAAGCGGAGTATGTGAATTTGACATAAGCAACCAAAGAAGCCCTTTGGATTCAAGAGACTTTGTGTGAATTACGTCTTCTAAGTAGAGAGGAGACTATTGACATCAAATGTAATAACAGAGGTGCCATTGACTTGTCAGCAAGTACAAAACATCATGGCAGGTCTAAGCATATTGCCATTAGACACCACTTTATACAAGAACTTGTTGGGGAAAAAAGTCAGTTAGTGTAATCTACATTGCAAGTAAGCAGAATGCAGCTGATTTGCTTACAAACGGACTTGCTTGAGTGTAATTACATGCCCTGAAAAATGTGGTTAACAATGTCATGAGTATTGAGAACTACTTGAATGTTTATTAAGGTTAATGCATGTCGATTTTTATCTTGTAAACTGAGACACCACTACTGCGCATGCGGACACTCTATGCTCTCTCTACTTCCCAGCTTTCTGTGTGACATCCGCCCTGTGCAAGCAGAGTGACTAAGCTGCATAGGGAGACAGTGTGACAGCAGCATATTACAGGCTATGAGCGAGTGTGCCTGCGATACCGGAAACCTGTAAGAAGGTGCAGGATTTAATCTCAGTGTTTGCCCTGCATATAAATAATAGATGTACTATACCAGGGGTGGCCAACCAGCCAGAGACCAAGAGCCAAAAAATATCTATAGGTACTGCAAAGAGCCAACTTTTTATATGTGTGTGCATATACATATACTCAGTATAAACATGCGCAGACATATCATACACACATACATTGAAAATATAGCACAATTTACAATATCTTGCTAAGCAAAAAAGAATGTATGCAACATTGCCAAAATGTTCAGAATAATCATAAAATCAGCACAGCTCTGCACAGATCTTACCTCACTGCTATGTCCAGCGGAGGAGGGTTGAAAGGGCTACTTATAGTCTCTCCATGGTAGTTCATGTTGCTTCTGTATCCACAATCCCTGAGACCTCTTTACATGCCCATTGGATCTCCCCACATGCCAGCAGACCTCCACACATGTTGTCAGATATACCCAATTTCCCCATATATGCCATCAGATCTCCCCATATATTCCATACATGCCAATCAAACCTCCCCACATGCCTACACACATTTCACTACACTCTCTCCTCCAACTTCCCTGATTGATTGTCTGTGACACTGTGACCTACTGCGTGGTTCAGAGGAGGTCTCAAGACGTGGCTGCTGTCAGTCAGTCGATCAGCGGAATGTTTTCCAATCTGCCCCTGCCGGTGTCTGGACAATTGTATCTCCTTAAAAACAGGATTGACTGTTTCATTAGTGAAAAATTAATTGGATGAATAGCGTGAGTAAGGGAGCTTTCTAAAGACCTTGAATGTAAAATGTTTGCAGGGATCTACCAATAATAACAGTCGATCTAGCTGTAATATAAGTGACTAGTCATAGCAATCATTTGCTATGGATTGAAATTTCTTATTCTGCTCTGAGGAAAAGGAATGATAATTGCAAGGGGAAATATATGCCTTTCCATGTAAATGCAAGAGGAACTTCAGAGCAAGTAAGATCTTCAATTTGTACCTTCCTTGTTATTAGATCATTGTGACTTGTTATTTTGTTATCTATAAAATCCTCCTATTTTAATTAAATCAAATATTAACTTGGTTGAGCTGTCAGAGGATGTTTAATTCAGTCATAGAAACAATCTTGGTCTGTAAGATGCAGAGGGTCATCCAGCTGATTATAATCACCAGGATCCTTCCATGAAGCATACTTATTTGGTGATTTGGAAATGCATTGGTACTGCAAAAACCTCTGTGTTTTGGTCAAAAAAGAGATTGGACAATTTTGCTCCAAGAACTAATGTAAGGTCCGTAGAGGAGCTGTGCCTCACAGGGCGACTAGCTCCTAGTACCTAAGAAAACCTACCACGATTCGCGTGGATGACTGGATCCTACCTTGGTTCCGAATCGGGGAGCTCTCCGTACACCCACTGGTATCGCCTAAGAAGAGAAACGGAGAGTTAACCTGAGCCTATCAGGAAAGAGCTGTCCGAGAACACGGCAAAGAACGAGGACACTCTCAGTCCAAGCTCACTTGCCGCCTCCTCGCTTTGCTCTTGCCAAGGCGCGGGGGACTACAAGCACTTGAGACCAGGAACAGCCCTGCCTCAAGTACCTGGCACACCTACCGTGAGGGCCTAACCGAAAGGGGAATCGAGCGTGATACTCACCGGGACACTCCCGCTTCCGATCCTGTTCTCCTGCACCTTCCCGACACCTGCAGACGACAATGAACACACAGCCTCCCTCTACGCTCTCAGTGAGGCTAAGATGGCACCCACAAACTTACACTGACTACAACAGCGACCCGACCCTAACAACGTTCTAATGGTCGGCAACGCAACTACGTCAAACAACTATGTCTACCTAGGTGTGGTGCACTAACGGAACTGCTCACTTACCACTATGGGGAACACCAGCCGGTGTTCACGGACTAAACCGGAGGGCGGTTCCTAACCCCCTCACCCAGGTCGTACCAAGAAGCTGCCTTCTTGCTATGGGGTCACTCACGGATCCTAAGGACCGGTTGCACGAGGCCCGACTGAGGCTCACTGGAACAGCACGCTAACCCGCGTACAGACTGCCACCCGAAACAGCCGATCGAAACTGAACCGCTCGACTGCCTGCACCCGGGTATCGAACACGTGTCCCACTCCGGAACCGCCAGGTAACCTGCACGGAACTGAGGACTAGGACTCTCAACCTGAACCACGGGATGCCCCCTGGAACTGCGTTGAGCTGTGCTGTACTGCCACTGACTCACTCAGTCACCCCCTCTGGAAACCAGTGCGACCCCAGGGACCTAAGGGACGGGAAAACTACGTGTGTTCTTCCCTGACTATGTGTACGCTGGTAACTACACTTGTCCCCACAGCACGGGTTAGCACAGAAAAACACAGGAACAAGAGCCTACCTTTAATGGGGGCCTGACATCTTGCCCATGAACACAGTTATGTAGCACACCCCAAAATACCGTAATACAAACAATACTCGCCGCACAGACAAAATAAATGCAGTATACAGTACTTTACATGCTACTCACCAGAGCACACCGCTGCTAGCCAACCAGCCGGTTGCTACAGCACCCACAGGAGCCTCCGCTCTACTGTACCCCCTAACTTTGTGTGCTCACCTTACACAGGACCGCGCCTACGCTCACGAGGCTCTCACGCCTCTATCTCACACCAGCCGGGCCTTATGCCCTACACACCATGGGCCTCAGCCCCCTCCCTAACTCAGGGCTCTGAGCCCACTACTAGGGCCTTGTGCCCTTTGAAGACTATGGGCTATCAGCCCCCTACTAAGGCCCTGTGGCCTTTCTATGGCCTCTAGGCCACTGCCTACCTAAGGGCCTTGTGCCCTTGTATGCTTGGGGCTTTGAGCCTCCCCCTCTCTAGCTACTAACAGGGGCTTGTCCCCTTTATCACTAATATGGCCTACTGGCCCACTAGTAGATCTGGGCCTAGTGCCCAAGTCCCTGGGCCTTGTGCCCCTAATTTCAGTCCCCACGGGCCTTGTGCCCGACCGTGGCCATGGGCCTAGTGCCCGACTCTAGCAGGTGTGCTGCGGGCGGGGGCCCGGGAGAGAGGTTGCCTGGCACAGGCCTTACCTGGTGCTGTCTTCGGGGAGCTTCTCCTGGACTCCTTCCCCTTCTGCCGCTGCTTCCACGCTCTGCCGCCGGCTTCTGGTCTTGATCACGCCGGTCTTCAGGCAGCAGAGGCGCTCTTAGCCCTAACAAGGGCTCTCTGCTGCCACTGCTGGTCTCCGCTGGCTTCTTCTCTTCTGATCTTGATCCCGCAGCTCTCCGCGACACGTCCTGCTTCTTCTCTCTCCGCCGACGAACTGAAGATGGCGACGCGCGCGCCGTCTTAAATAGTCGGCGGCGCACTACCGTCGTCACGTAGCGTCGGCGCGACGCTACGTGATGACGTGGCGGGTCCGGATTGGCCCGCCGCCGTTCTATACTTTCAAATGGCCGGGAGGTGAGCCCTGATTGGCTCACCGAACCGAGGGGACCGCCGCCACCCGTGGAACGACGACGGCCCCGGACAGGTTGCCGGCAGTTTAGTGCTCCAAACAGACGCATTTACTATAGGGCGGTTTGAGGCTGTGATGTAAAATGGCTGGTGATGTGTGGCGGATTGAAAACGGCTAAACTGCCAGCAGTTTGGTTAACACCGCCATCTAAACTGCAATTCAAAAGACAGGACAGGACATTTTCAATAGCTGCTAATGAATGGCTTGATAGCTCAAACATGCTGTTTGAGCTATTTTGCCATTGAGAACTTACGAGGAAGCACCATTGATATTTAAATTATTGGGGCAATAAATATTTATTGATTAAGGGGCAAAATTATTTTAAAATTATGGGGCAAATTTTTATTTTCATTATATTAATGGGACAAAATTATTGAATTATTATATTATTCAGGCACTGTGTAATGCCAAATTGTGCAACATAAATAATTATATCCACCATTAGCTATAAATTAATATTATATATTCACATTTTCCCAAAATAAAATAGTGTCCCCTTAAAATAAAAAAAATAACATTTCCCCCATATGTTCATTACAAATTAATTTTGCCCCTTAATCAATAAATGATAGCCCCGATAATTTAAATGTGAATAGGGTTTCCTCTTATGTTCTGAATGGCAAAATAGCTCAAATAGCATGCAGTTTCAGCAATCTCGCCTCTCACAACCACCTCTTTTATTGGCCGGTTGAATGGCGGTTTTGCGGCTGCTTTGCAAACCTCATCTTAGTAAATCCAGTGACTTTTATGTTCATCATTGTTAAAAATCGGGATGGTGATTTATAAAGTGGTGGTTCTGTATGTAACTACTGGGAATGCTGCAGTTGGACCTGAGCATCCAGGGGCTACTAATCACAATTGCATCAGTAAGAAAAGAAATGGACATTGTCATTTATCAGGTTAGGAAGAGAAACTACATATCCCACAAGGCTACTATGAAAAGAGGGTGGGGCCTAAAATGACTGAGAAACCCCATGGCAGGGGAGGAGCATCCTGAGAGAGACTGAGCTGTGTGATAAGTCCAGATAAAGTGACCCTAAACATAAGGGCACTGGATTGATGGTCTGAGCGGAGAGAACAGACAGTCTTGAGAGATATCAGAACAGAGTGCGGTGGTGAACAGAACCTGCTGGAAGTCACAGTTTGAAGCTGTAGAAGGAGATTTGCATGCACCTCTAAAGAAGGACATTTTGCAAGTCAACCATTTTGAAGAGAATCAAGTTCATATACTGGGAGCACACTGGTGCAGATAAGGAACTGGTTAATTTACCCATCTGTCATTGTTCAAGTGGGGTTTGGACTGTATCTGGCCACAAGGGCTGAAGAGTCAGGGATAGATGGGTGAGCAGGTAAATGTGCAACAAGTGTTTGCTTAATCAGCATTTGAGTTTATACCACAAGGTGATCTCTCAGGTGTTAAAGTTGTGAAACTACAAGTCCCAGGATGCAAAAAGCAAAGATACAAGCTGAGGATTTTACAGATGTTGCTACAGGAGGGTTTGCATACTGTGACTGTTGGACCTTAATTGAAGCGATTTAAAGACCCTTAAAAGCTGCAAATCGGACACATTCTGCTTCCATCCATACAGAAGGGCCCCAACTTGCAGTGCACTGCTCCATCTGTGTGGTGTGTTTGAGTGCTGTGAGTGTGTGTGTTTGGGAGTATATGTTAAAAATATAAGTAAATATATATGAATTCACCTTTTGAGATAATTCCAGTATCAGGAGCCAGTAAGGTTAATATATGATATATTGGTCTGGTGTATAAGGTTGTTACAATTAATGTCTTATACTGTTGATATTATTGCTTTATTGAGAGTTGTTGTGTTAACCTGCTGTTCATAGTAAGATTTGGTGCTCTACTTTCATCCACACTGTATTGTATTGTATTGTATTATTCACACTTTTATTTAATATTGTACCAAAGCATATTTTTCTATAAAATCACAAAAGTTGCATTTAGTGGTTCTAGTTCTATAAATGTGCCAAATTGGCTTCTGCCGCACAGAGTGTGTCACATTGTAAAAAGTCAATTCTGGCTATTTTAATTGGCGGTATGTTTAACAAAAACATAAAGAAAAAGCAAAAAACAGCCCTCCGATAACTATCTCCCCTCCACATATAAAGTGTCTACATACTCCTGAATTTGAAAAAAAACAGGCACTAATTACAAGAACACCAAAAATCTCAGTGCAGAAAAAAGAAAAATTTATTGTTCCTTCCTATAAAAGTCAAATATTTATCTTCTGTCTTGTGGTTTCATCATAAAAATGTTTCAAACGTAACAGTGCTTTAATCCTTTAAAAGATAAACAAATGGGTAACTTTGTACCTGGGCAAAAACCATGCTGCAGTGGAGGGGGAGGTAAATTTAAAATGTGAGTACAGATTTATAGTTAGAGTAGGGCATGTCCTAAATCAACTTTAAATTTCAGTGTAAAAATAAAGCTATCAAGTATGTGTGTGCTACATGAAGGAAAAACAGCCAGTATTTAACTTATGTGCAAAATAATAAATTAATTTTGCACCCCTTGCATTGTTACATGGTTTGTCCACCAGCAAACATACAGAATATTTTTTGCTTTGCTCTACATAATCATCATCATTTAGTTATATAGCGCCACTAATTCTGCAGTGCTGTACAGAAAACTCCCTCGCATCAGTCCCTGCCCCATTGGGGTTTACAGTCTAAATACCCTAACACACAGACTAGGGTCAATTTGTTAGCAGCCAATTAACCTACCAGTATGTTTTTTTGAAGTGTGGGAGGAAACCAGAGCACCCAGAGGAAACCCACGCAAACACAGGGAGAACATACAAACTCCACACAGATAAGGTCATGGTCAGGAATTGAACTCAGTGCTGTAAGGCAGAAGTGCTAACCACTTAGCCACCACACTCCATAATGACTCAGGCTCCCAATGTACAAGTGACATAAAGTCTGAAAGGTGAAATTATGTGGTAAAAAAGACCTTCACTCCTTCAACCTTTATTTCAAAGGAAAGATGGGTAGTACTTTATAGGCCCCTTTTATCCATGTACTTCAAAATGGCATAAAGTTCAACTTTAGTGAAATTCCAGATGCATTATCATGTAATCTTCTCCACACTTTTTCTTTAGTAAATGTTGTCTCTCAATATTACAATACATGCAATAAGTAAGAAGAAAATGAACAAATCTGCATAATACCTTCTTTAAAATTTCAGCATTTATTTAAATTCACAAAATAAAAAAGTAAAACCGCAACAAAATATATGATGGACGATGAAATCACTTATGTCCGTGGTCAGGGAACAGGGGTAAATTACCCCAAATGGGGTAAAAATGAAATTCCTGGCGGTAATGCTGTTGATTCACATGGGGGTAAATGTATCAAAGTGCGATGTAAACACTCCCGAGTTTAGCTAACTCTCCTGTGTTTGGCAAACTCTCCTGTGTTGTAACAGTGAGTTGTAAACACATCACTGTTACACTGCCTGTCATACAGCCGCCGGAGAATAGATCAAAGTGAAAAAAAAAAGTGTGGGGTCCCCCCTCTATTCCAGCTTAACCCTAGTGCTGCCTGACTAGTGCTGGTCCCGTGATATTCGGAGAAAAATTTTGCGTGGGGTCCCCCCGATTTTCACTTTACCAGCACTAAGCAAACCAGCCAGGGTTGGTGGCACTTTAGCAGTTGGACACACGGCAGGGGTCCCCCTGACATAATGACTAACCAACCCTAGACTGTTCAACGCTGGGCTGGATTCCCTAGGGATTGGGGTCCGCCGAAAAAAACGAGCGGGCCCCCCCCTAGAAAGAACCAGCCCAGTGCTGATAGCACTAGGGCTCTTCCTACTACCCCTGGGCTGTGGGTAGTAAGGTAATACGGCGAGAAAGAATGAAAAAAATAAACAGACACCATTTTTTTTTGTGGAACTACAGGTCCCAGCAAGCCAGTGATGTCAGGGCATGTTGGCACTTGTGGTTCTCCAAGTGCCAACATGCCCTGGCTGCTGTGGGTATGCTGGTGCTTGTAGTTATACAAGCAGCAGCATGGCCACACTATTTTTGGCAACCTGGCTGGCTGGGACTTGTAGTTCCACAAAACAAAATGGCGTGCGTTTATTTTTTTCATTCTTTATCGCCGTATTACCGTACTACCCACAGCCCAGGGTCAGTAGGAAGAGCCCTAGTGCTATCAGCACTGGGCTGGTTCTTTCTAGAGAGGGGGGGCCTTTTTTTTTCAACTTTTATCTATTCTTTACAGTTTTAACACTGCCAGGGCAGTGTAACAGTGATGTGTTTGTACAACACGCTGCTATCAAGCAGCATGTTGTATCTGGCGTGTTTTGATGCAAACTCTCCTGAGTTTGCTAACTCGCAGCTTAATACATTTGAGAGCTGTATAGCTGCAGTGGCAAACAGTCGGGAGTTTGGTCTCTGGCGATTTTGCAAATAGCGATTTTGACAGAAGCACAACTCTGGCGATTTTGCATGAAATCTCAGCTTCATACATCGGCGAGTTTCAACTCTCCCGAGAAAATCGCTGGAGTTGCAAAATCGCACTTTGATACATTTACCCCATGCTGTCAGTTGGATTGTAGACCCCTTTAAATGTGAAATTGCTGTTGTACCAGAAGAGCCTCAAGGGTTGGCAGAGGAACTTCTTGAGCTTCAATGCAATAATGAAGCACGTATTGCATTTGAAAACAAAGCAGATCTATCATATTTTTGGATGTCAACAGCTGCAAAGACATTCAAAATTGCACATGAGGAGGCAGTCAAAAAGTTGCTGCCTTTTGCAACAACCTACCTTTGCGAACAAGGATTTTCCACTCTAACGAACATAAAAACAAAGCAGAGAAATTGATTGGACGCTGAAGACTTTATCCAAATTGCTCTGACATCAAAATGCCCCAATATTGATGCTTTCGTATCAAAAATTAAATAACATAATTTCTCCAAAACATGAAGTTTTGAAGTTGAAGCTTTCAAATAAATTTTGAATAGATTCAATAAAATTTTGAATTCCAATAATTAATAATATATGATTTCCTTCCTTTAAAATCAAGGGGGTAACGTCGGGGTATCTAAATATATTTGGGGGTAAAAGGTAAAAAAGTTCCCTGACCCCTGACTTATGCGATAATCCATACCAGAGAAATCAGATAAGATGGCTAATAGCATGTATTGATGCTTTTGCCAAGTATTCCTTCTTCTCAGTGTAACAAACCACGGCTTTATTTCCAGCCGCCACGGCTCGCTTCCTCTCAATGCCTCTCGTCCCGGCCGTCATCATGACGACCGGGACATCATTTGCGCCGCTACCCAGCCGTTGCCAAGGCAACGGTCGGAACGCTCCTTGAGTCTCTGTACGCGTCCTGGCTGGCAAGACACCGCCGGGCGCGTGATGTAATCCAATTTGCGCTGCGACCCAGCAAGCTGTAACCCGGACGCAGGCTCAGTATAATCATTTATCAGCTGAGCCCCATTTTCTGATTATGGAGCTTGTCTCCTCATTGGATGCTGTCAGTATTTAAGGCAGGGAGGGCTTAGCCTCCCTGACGGTTATAGCGTTCAGATTCTCTGTTAGCTTACCTGCTCGGTGCTGTGTTGGTGTACTCCCAAGATTGCTTTTCTGTGTATGACCCTCTGTCTGTTACCTGGACTCCGAATCATCGCTTGTTGCCCTGACCTTCTGCCTGTACCTAAACCCTGAACCTTCGCTAGTTGCCCTGACCATTTGGCGTGTTTACTGGACTCCGCTATTTGCCTGTGACCCTGACCTCGGCTTGCCTCTGACCATCCGCTCCAGCCTAGGCCAGCGCCTCCTATTCCACATGCGCTGTGGCCATCTTTGATTACTACTCTAAGACCTGGAGGCATCTGAGTACCTGTGAGCAAATAAAGCTCTATGGGAAAGGCGGCTGCTCTAGGTGAAAATCTCTACCCTGCCTGTTCTAAAAGCTAATCTAGGTGGTCGTAGGCCATAACACTCAGCAGGTGGTAAAAGCTCTCTGGCAGAGTTCACTGTGTCCCCCATACTACAACATGTTTTAACTGGAATAGTCTTTTTTTGAGGTGGATTATCTTGATTAGAAAGAATATAGAACTATTTTTTTTTCATTCTCCACAGATTTTAGGTGCTATTGTAATTAGCGCCTATCTTTCACATTTTAAGATTTTTTTTTATTTTTTATTATTATTATTATTATTATTATTATTTATATTTATTTTAATTACCTTCACAGTCAAACTCTTGGATTTTCAATGCAAGAAAGGAATTTTTTTTTGGGGGGGGCGGGTTGCTGCTTAGAGTCAAACAGCACCCTGTTGTTTGGCCATTAGTACTAGCTGTCAGTGATACTGCCTCTCACTTAATTGCCTTCAGATTGAAATACTTGGATTTTAGAAGTAAGAATTTGTTTTATGTCCACTCAAAATTAGTTTACTAACATACTATTACTACCAAAAATTGGAAAACAATTCCAGCAGACTGATCTGTAAATAAATTGTAAAGTTTTCTACAGTAAATTTATTTCTGTACAGTGTACATTGATTGCATCTTTCACCCTATCCAACCCACAGAAATCTGCTTTATCAGCACACAATTACAGCAAATGACCTCATCACATGCTATCAATTTTAAAATGGCAGCTGAAAACAGGGGATAGGGCTAAACATAGAGGATCTTGACCGCAAGATCTGACTTTTTCCCTGGTACGACATTTTGCCTTGTTTTCAGATCTGAATTTGGTGTGAGAGACATATGACTGATTGACTCGATACCCCAAAATTCAGATCTGTTGGATTTCTCAGAATCTGAAGCTCTAACTTTAGTATAGCATTTGCACCATTAGTACATAGTTGCCCACTGTCCATATTTTCCAAGCACAATTCTAATGTATAACAATGTATGCTTGAAAATGCCCTTATATTTGAATATTGAGCAGCTGAACCATACCATGTTTACTTTTCTGCATAACAAATACAATTCTGAACATCTCTCCTTGCAGGAAGTATAAGTTACAAATTATTCAAAGGGCTTTTTAAAAATGCAATAATATATGATAGTGGACATGGTATACTGAAGGGTGTAGTGTCCTTAATGTCTACCTAAAATGTATTGCTTTCAGTATGATAAGATCAGTGCTATACAACATGATTGTTCAAGGGCCACATGTGTGGCCCTCTAACCTTCAAAAGGTTGCTCTTAATTTCAAAAATGAAAAAAACAGAGGAAAATGACCCCAGCATGTCCAAATCAATAATCCCAAAATGCCCTCTCATGCCCCTCAATTGCTCCACTATTCCAACACATGTCCTTAGACCCACACTTGTCATAAAATGCACCGACATGCAATCAGACCCAACAAGCCATCAGATCCTACATGTACTACAAAACACCATCACATGCCACTCAGACCACCCCACGTCCCTTCCAGACCTCCCTACATGCCTATCATATCTCCTTACATGCCATTCAGACCTCCCCACCTGCCCTTTACATGCCAGACTTCCCCACATGAGCCTTACAATTTATCCACATGACATTTAAATACTGAACCCACACAAGAAGGAGGGACGCACACTACACCCTCCTCCTCCTCTGGCATGCGGGCATGCTGTGTGTTTTCCCTGCATTGTGCATAGAAAGTCATGTGACATGGAAGTTGCTGCTCCATATCAGTATCAATCTCTGCAACAAAGCAGAGAATGAGTGAGATCTGGAGCACTTGGCTGGGAGCCGCAATTGGCGGCTCAGCAGTCCGCTGGCCACCTGTTGCCTGTCACTACGTATATGCATCTATGGCTACTCTACACCAGTTCTTGACTCCTATGACCCTTGTACAGAACTATGGCACACAAAAAATGTAACACATACACTTGCGCTCTCCTTCCTGCACATCGGGTTAATAACAGATGAAGTGACCAATCCTGGATCAATCATCTATTTGACCACTATTCAGGATCAAATGTCCTACAATCCAAACTCACAAAAAAAATCACAGGCCCCATAATAATTATGTTTTAACCCTTTGCATTGCACAACACTCTATAGCAAGGTGAAATAATTGATTATAACGAAAAAGCATATCTCATAACCTGTCAATTATCCCCCTCTCCTCCCATATAGTTGGTCTTGTAGAGCAAACTCTATTTTCACCCTAAAAGTGTTTGACTGGTATATTGGCATACATTGGGCATAACTTCCACAGTGCTGTAACCTACAGCATACAATCAGATGTTTGCTTTTATTAGTTAAAGAGAATTGCTGGCTTGTTACTGCACTGTGTAAGTTTGTAACTTTGTATGCCAACCCCCATTGCACACCACAATTCTAGTTTTCACTTTACTTTCCACAACAAGACCTTGCAGTTTCTCAATAGGTAGCAGTGTTGTGGTGAAAGAGTGTCAAGATAAGCTGATGGAGCTCTTCCGGAAGTATGAATTAAAAAGAAAAAAGGAAGTTCTTTGGCAGACCTTGCAGAGAGACACTTGTTAGTAAATTATTTGACAGCAGTCTCTCTCCAACCTGCTCAGGAATTGTTGGACTGGATACAAGCTGAGAGGTGGATGTTTCACAACCTGCTCATTTACAATGCAGATTGTGGGATCCTGGATGATTTGGTTGTAGTGTCTCTTGGCTATAAAACAAGGAAGTCTGAAAGGTATGGCTGGAGATGCACATGTTTCAGGATACATAATGTGACAAGCCAGAAAGGAACATTCCCTTCACAGTACAGGATGTCCATGCTAACTCCTATTCTAAGTCCCCCAGAGGTCAATTCTTACCTGTCTAAGGGGGAACGCTTTATAAAATGGGATGATGTAAGTAATTTTGTTTTACTTTGTTCTCTTAAGCCTGGCAACAGTTTGTAAGGCATATTTAAAATGTATTTTCTTACTTTACTAAATGTTTTTCTGGGTCAGTTTTATTTCAAATTTGCACTTTATGGAGTAAATACTTATTCTTGTATACTCAGATGCTAGGTTCTAAAAATGTAGCATTCCTGTAAAATTTGTAAACTAGTTTGAAAGGATGTACAACTTAAACAAACAACAAAACAAGAACAACAAAGATTTCATTGTCCATGTAATTGCAATATTTACTGAAATGATAAATGCCTTCTGAATTATTGAGTTTGCTTTCTACACTAATGTCCAGTCTCTATGTGGATCCCCATAACACTGGTGAATACAAAGGCAGTGTAACACTTGGCTTTTTTGTGTAGCTGTCAGCAAACCAAAGTTTTTATTGATTTTTGCAGATTGGATAAAGTGTAAAATAAGTTTTGCAAAAATACAGATAATTTATTCAGACACTAGTTTTCGTTATTATGGCACACGTAAGAATGTCTCACGGTATGTATTAAATACAGGCAGTGTTTTTGGAGGGGGTTTCCAAATGCTTAATTAAGGAACAAAGCATAAAACAAACAAAACTTTAGACCAGGGTTTCCCAAACCCAGTCCTCAGGGCTCCCTAACAGTGCAGGTTTTTTGGATCACATGTGACATAATTAGGACCACCTGTGGATCTGTTACAATGTGTCAGTCAGTAATGAATACACCTGTGCTCCAGCAAGGAGATATGGAAAACCTGCACTGTTAGGGAGCCCTGAGGACTGGGTTTGGGAAACCCTGCTTTAGACCATAAACCTATAACTAAGAGGTGTTTTTTGTAAATAACAAATATGTTGCTTAAATAGTGTAAGATCTCTCAAGATTGACTAATAGTCTGGTTATTAATAGTGCCTACTTACCTGGCGAGTAGCATTCGCACAATTTCTGAAGCAGGGGTAGAACATGGCATCTCCGGGAACTAAAAAAAAACTTTAGGGGAGGGTCTGGGCTTCAGTGTGCATGTGCTGTCCCTGCACCAGGCAACTCTGAGCCCCATAGCAGCCCTTACAGTGGAAGTAGTACCGCTACTGTCTTGAGCGTCTGCACACTACGGGCCTGATTCATCAAGACATGTATCTGCCGATTTTGAGCGGATCATACATAAAATGACCGGGACATACACTAGTAAACACGGCCCTGTCCTCTCCGACTTCGAACACAAAGGAGACCAATTACAGCCCACGATTTCGGGGTGGGGAAGGGGCATTTGTATGTAGCCAATGTACAGTAGGGGCATGCTAAACTCAAGCGTACTCAGTTATGTCCGAAGCTCTGGACATCTCAAAGTTACTTGTTTTTCTGCCGTATCTCTTGCTCCAGCTACAGAGCTAGTCTAAGTCCTGATCAGTAGTGATGACAGTCTCGTATACATGCTATAACATGTGTTTGCAATCAGGAGCATCTGTAAAGATGTATTTTATGTTCAATAGACATTAAGAACATTCTAATAAATGTATTTCATGGAGGTGATTTTTTTTTATCGTTTTATCACTAATGCCTGTATTGTTAACAGGTGACATTCATTTAATATTTTTTTTTTCTGTGTATTATTTTGCAAATTTATGATCCACATAGGTATTGGATGTATCCTGCAGTGTCTTGTGTAGTAGAGCACGGCAGACCTGCACCCGTATTCATTAGTGCATGTATCTTCAGATCCGTTCCTTTTTGAATTTAGGAGTATGCAGAGCTGATTTACATGCATTTTTGAACAAACGCACGTTGCACTCAGAATGGGTGAATGGGTGCCTTGGTGAATCATGCCCTACATGTGTTAGAGAACAGCACAACAGAGATATTTGTTATGCAGCTCCTCTCAAGCCTCACACTGTGTGACTGACTACTCACAGTTGCTGTGTGAAAGCGGTACCTTGAGCATGTCAGAGCATGACACAAGCACCAGCAAAGATGCAGAGAGGTTGGGGTGAGTACAAAGCACCTGGACTCGGGCTGTGGGGTGGACAAAAAGTCCCTGTTTCCGGGCTTGAACTTCCTTTCCAGAAACCTTGATCTAGATACATGGATAGAATTGTACTTAACCAAATACATACACGGTTTTGTTTGCAGACCTATACTGGAATATTTATCATTTTGTAGCAATAATGGTGATTTTCTATTACGAATATTAATTATCACCGTAATTTAATAATAATAAAAAAAGCAAAGTCTATATTTTTCAATGGGATCCAGCTGAAGCCTTTCCAGCCAACTTGCATCCCTCCCTGATGAAAGCGCCACGCGCATGGGCATAGCAGTTTCTCCAGTCGCCAGTAGCTTTAGGCTGCCGGTGAACAGAAAAAAAGCTTTGTGGTGGTGAGAGGTGTTCGCTGGGGCTCTCAGAGCAGCCCCAGTAAGGTAAATTGCAGCAGTATGTATACATAAAGATTGCTACCGCTACTGAATGATTAATAGACCCCTAAATAGTTAAGGAAAGACATATTGCCAGCTAGGCTTGATGGTTTGTGTAGTTCAATTTGTGGGCTTTATTAGTCAAGAGGCCGCTGTTAGAGCTCAAGTCACATAATAAGTGTGACTCCAGTCAGCACACATTTGATATACAGCCTATGCGATATATAGTATGAAGAAGGGCTTGATAAGAGACAGCCAGTCAGCTAGTCAAATAGTTGCAACGAAGCATGGGGGGAGGTGTGAGGCTAAGAAGTTGTTCCATCTGAACTGTGTGGTAGAATTAAGCACTGGTGGATCACATGATTCGAGTACGGATTGGGGGATTTATGGGCAGTGGGGACATTCCCAAATACTCACCTGACAATATTTAAGGTTACCTATATAGCACAAACAGTAGGTGTTGCTATGATCACATATCCAACAGTGCACCACGGGAGCTGCCTTACTTATACAGCTTCAACGCTGATTGTTCAGAAGCTATAAGATGTTTTCAAACAGTTATGAGCACTTCACGTTATGTCATAATTCACTATGTCTTATAGTTGCTGAGCTAGCTGTGCTGGAGCTGACTGAGACTGCTCCTATGTTCATAAAGAAAAGTGTAGACACACAGGGTGAGAAAGACCAGAGATGGAAACCTGAAAGAGGAACAAAGACAAGATAAAGAAAGGTCATTTACAAAACTGTCTCCACGCAGCACAAATGCTGTTTTGCAAATCATCTATATCTGTGCTATATAAATATGGTTAAACACAAATCACCTATTTCTGTGCTATATAAATATGGTTAAACACAAATCACCTATTTCTGTGCTATATAAATATGATTAAACACAATGGAGGGCATTTAATTAAGCACCGGGCACGAAGGCACTCCGCATTGCTGCAACATCGCGGATTTCTCTTCACCCCGCAATGTTGCAGTACCATATTAAAAGAAAAGTGCGCAGCCGCGATTTTTCTACGAACATCGCGGCTAATTAAATACCCCTCTATATGATAAATATGGTTAAACACATGGCTTAATGCGTGACAACGTTGGAGACTACAGGTTGCAAAATTTAGCTCCTTGTAGTAGAAGGATCTGGGAAGAAACATGGGTCATGCACATGAATGTACTTCTCTCTGTACTCACATGAGATATCTTACAGGACAACATATTTTAATGAGCTTCAGTGGGTAGAGCTTGTACATTTAGAAAGGTATTCCTACTTTAGCTTGTATCCCCCTGCAAATTCATTTAATTTATGCACATTCTAGGAAGTGATGAAGATCATTATTACGGTTGAAAAAAGACGAAGATCAATCAAGGTCAACTTTTCATGAATTCTAGATGTGTTGGTCAAGAGGAAGGCAAAACAACCCCCCCCCCCAAAGCAACAGTTTTAATTTAGTCTCACAGAGGGGGAAGGGAATACTTTCTGACCACAAAAAATGGCAATTGAATAATTTTAATCACCCCCTATCATCCTCTACTGATACCATTTCATGCAAGAAAGCTATCCAATGCATTTCTTTTATTGCCATCACCACCTCATGTGGTAAGGAATTTCACATCTTGACATTACGGTAAAGAACCCTTCCTACGCTGAGGGTGAAACCAGATTTCCTCTATATACAATTGATGACCCTCTTTTTATGGTTCTTGGTCTGAAAAGTTAGACAGATGTTTGTATTGACTTTATATATAGTATATATATATTAATTTGGTCTTTTCTAAGGTCCCTGTTTTCCAACATAAAGAAACCTAGCTTTTCGCCTCTCTTTTTAATTTAACCCTTCTACTGTCTTTATTGAGATGCCCACTTCTGAATCCTCTCAAGTTCTATGTCCTTGTTACAGTGGGGTGCACAGAACTGTACCCCACATTCAAGATGTGGTCTAACCAGGATTGGCTTTTAGTTTTATTTAGTTATACCTTATAGACCTTTATACATTACACAATGTTTTATTTCACTAATGAAGCATTTTTAATGGCTTTGTTCTGTTTTTGCCATCCTGAGATGGCGATAACTGAGAGCGTTTCATGCCAGTTAAGGAACATTTACGAAAACTGTGCCAGTAAATACATTTTAAAAAGTTAACCAATCAGATTCTGTTGTTTTTCTAAGAAAAGCATGAAAGCAAATGTCAGATCGGTTTCTTTTGTGCACTGTTTTTTTCACAGCGGTTTTCAAGAATGTCTCCCCTGTCTGCGTAATTATTTCTCTTACATAATCCACAAATTACTTTGTTAATCCATGGTCTATATGTTCTAATGTAGTATTTGTTTTCTATATTTAAATCCCATAACACATACTAATCTACTTTCAAAGTGCATATTTATGAATAGCTATATTATGAACGCAGCTGAAAAGATATTTATTTTCATAGTGATCATCACTCCTGGACAAAACAAAGTATTGAACAATTTTATCCATTCACTTTGGGTGCAATTTTTAGAGTTTCTGGGACTGATTCATCAAGGAAAGTAAGACAAAAAAGGAGTAAGTTTTCTCCTGGACAAAACCATGTTACAATGCAAGAGGTGCATATTAGTTTATTATTTTGAACATAAGGAAAATACTGGCTGTTTTTTTTATGTAGGAAGCAAATACTTGATAGCTTTATTTTTACACTAATATTAAGGGCTAGATTTACTAAACTGCGGGTTTGAAGAAGTGGAGATGTTGCCCATAGCAACCAATCAGATTCTAGCTTTCATTTTGTAGAATGCACTAAATAAATGATAGCTAGAATATGATTGGTTGCTATAGGCAACATCTCCACTTTTTGAAACCCGCCATTTAGTAAATATACCCCTAAAAGTTGATTTAGGACATGCCCTACCTCAATTATAAATCTATTCTCACATTTTTAAATTTAGCTCCCCCTCCAATGCAACATGGAGTCAGAGGGTCCATTTGGTCGCTGTTGAGGAGAAAGAGAAGAGTTAGTAGGTGCACAACAAAGGCAGGTGTGAGGGCTAAGGACAAATGTGAAACTGGTCAAAGCAGTAAAACAGCGTTCTTATGTTAGGTGCAATCTGAAATAAAGGGTATAGGACAGTGATGTATGTTGCTGAGAGGGGACCACGATAGTTGTATAAATGAAATAAGTAATCAGGATGAAGATGGGGAATATGATAGCGTATAAATAAAATGGATGTAACTTATCTATAAAGTAGAAAAATAAAAAACGAAACATCAAAACGGGTGAGTTGAAGGGGTATTAGAAGGGGATTTCTTATCTGTACAAGATAAGCAGTTAATATCCAGACAATGATGTTCTTGGAAAAGTAGATGGAGGCAGAATACATCCTGCAAGTATTTGTTTGGTAAATCCTCTTCTACTCTCAATCCTCCAGATTTCATCCTGACAGTAATATTGGTCACTGTTATGGAATCTGCGGGGACTTACCACTGTTGGGTGGGATGGTTGTTCCATATTGATTCTATTATTCATTTTTATCACCTTTGGCTGGGACAGCTATTCCTTAATATCAGCGCCGGTCAACTTCGCTAATATAAATTTGTAGAGATTTATATGATTATTGAGTCATTCTAAGGATCTCAGTTTGCTCCCATTGGTTTTATAGTTGTGCATATTTTTATATATACTGTTTTAAAGTGAATATCAAAATTGCTGGTATTACTGTTAATGATTCACAGACACAGTCTGTAGTCATCTAGTTGTGTGTTTATATAGACTGAATGGACTAACTCTGTTTTTCTGGTTGTGGTTTTTTGGACATGATATCAGAGAATCTGGTGATAAGACGTCTTTTCCACTAGAGCAAATTGTTCTAGGAATACTTACGTTTAGACCTGCCAAACTTTGTAGCATATCATTTTAACTTACTTTTAAAAAAATAAATGTGTGGCAACAAATACATCATATTTCTACCGCCAATAAGATAAGCCCAAAGAACTTCCTCCGAAGCACTCTTCAGAAACGTGCTGCTCATCCACCCTCCACCATTCATAGCTTATAGTGATAAGAGAAAGGATTGCATCATGCAACAGGAAACACTGTCAACCGTGTCTCCAACAAGCAGGTTTTATTGTGTAATTTAATTCTTTCATTTAGGGGTTAATTCAGGGTCAGATTAGAGATCTTCAGCGAACTGAATGCTTTAAGTTGATGGAAAACATAGGAACAGCAGCTATGGCTCTCTTTCTTTTAAGGTGCCCCAATGATTTCTTCAGAGTGGATGTGTCTTCCGCCATAATATTCATGTTATAGGTAAATATATGCCCTACAAAATCTACTTAAAGTATATGAAGCATATATTATACATGCTTACAATATACATGCTTAATTATTTGAAATGAACATGAATCTCGCCAATTCACCAGTAACAACACCACAACTCTGTAGTATTGTAAGATTGTAAGCTTGCACGTAAGGCCCTCATCATCATCATTATCTATTTATATAGCGCCACTAATTCTGTGGCCCTCTTACCTCTATGTCTGTATGTATTACCCAGTATTGTTTTATTGCTGTTTGTTCCCAATTGTAAAGCACTATGGAATTTGCTGGCGCTATATAAATAAATGTTGATGATGATGGTAGTATAGTAAGTTAATAACCTGGAATTCAAATTCATATCAGTGCTCACCATAAATCATGCCCAATGTGTACAAAAAAATTGTTATTCACCTATTGGGCATCCTGTATTAATGGAGTCAGTAAAATGTTGATGCACTTATCCAGTCACTTCTTAGACATTTGCCTTTATAGGATCAGGACACCAGAGATATTAGTAGATGTCTCGAGCAGACAGAGGGTGAAACTGACTGACATCTGAATAAGTCGTCATGGTACACTGCTGTCCCCCATGTTATAGACTGCTTGCAAACATCTTATAGCATCATGAAGGTTATCTTGCTCAAAATAGTTTGTCTTGAATTAAAAATGTGTTTTTGTCTTTGCTGGTTACTATTAATGTCAGGTACAAGAAATTGCAATGGGAGCCACAACATTGCATCTTGTATCTTGGAATCCAGCTTGAAATGTTAGATGCTCAGTTTGATACATTTTAGCATTTTTTATTTTGCACAGTGAATCTCTAATATGAACGGCGAACCTTGGATGGAAAACTTCAAGTTGTATTCATTTATTAATGTTATTTAAATGGTGTTTAAAAAAATAAAATAGAACCCACTTATTTTAAATGGAACCTCAAACGCAAAGAGATAACCCAAAACAGTTGGTGACAGGCAACTGCAAATGGTTAACACTAACTGTGAATGCAATCCACAAATTCAAATCAGGGGTCTACTGACACCCATGCAGCTAACATGTTTGTGGCTATTAGAGGGGATCAAAATTATTTAAACATCTCCAGTTATGCCCTTGATTAACTTAAGAGCTGTTAGTTCTTTAAGTGAAACTTGTCTCACCATACTGAGAATATATATATATATATACATATATATATATATATATATATATATATATATATATATATATATATATATATATATATATATAATTATACCTATCATGATATCTTGATATCTTTTAAAGGGCAGTAATGCAAAAGATATGTTATTTTAAATTACAGTTTATTCCATGTCTTGCTAATTTTTAATTTCTAAGATTTTATTTTAAACATTTTAAATAAATAATTTATAAATAGGAGATTATTTATACATCCTTTTAATTTGGATGGCTGTTATGCCAGAATACCAATGTCCTAAAAGTTTACTTAAATGCAGAATTATCCATAAGGGGTGATTTTCAGTGGTTAATTTGTGGTTGGCAGCTTGGCACCAGTTTCCAAAAATGCTCAAATGACCATTATGGGGTCTATGCACCATTGGTGACAGTGGGGATGCGGAATCTATATATTTGTATCGCCGCAGAACGCTGCACTACATATTGATGTTCCACCCGAATCCACCAAGCCTCCCCCTTCTTTTCAATACGTGCACAAAACCCTTGTTCTGTAAAGTATTTTTCCTATTTACCGGCAGCAATAGGAAAAAGTGGTGTGTGCATGCGGACAGCACTAACACTGTATTGGAATTTGCAAAGCCAGAGAGGCTTCTGCAGAATCCCCTAGGAAAAGACAGGTAACGCCATCCTGAGATGGCGTTACCTGTCTGCGCAATGCAAAGCTTTTCAAAGCTTCATACATTGCAGAACATTGCAGTCCCCATATTAATCTATGGGGACTGTGATGCTGCACGATATTTGCCTAAACAGAGGAGATGACTGTGAAATCTCCTCCGTTAAGCAGTTATTGCATGGGAAATATGCTGTTTCTGCATCTTTTAAGTGTCACATTATGTTAATGCATAGACCCCTTGTCACTCACCGGACCGTGAGTGCCTCTTCCCGGACATTTAGGAACCGTGGCCGTCCACCATCCTGAGGGTCTGCGCATGCGCAGCCCTTTTCTATACTTCAGTGTATACCCCTTTAACTTAATTGGCAGATCAGGCAACCTCCCTATATTAAGCACCTGTGGTCACCACCACGTTGCCTGATCTTGGAGTCTCATTCCTCATGAGTCTCTGAAGGTGTTCCTGTATTACTTGTGTATTCAGTGCTGCTGATTCCTGTGGTTTCCAAACCACTTCTACTACTGTGGTTCCATACCACTTCTACCATCAACTGTATCATCATGACTGTTTGCTGATTCCTATCCGCTGCCTCCGTGCACTACAGTCTTCTACACCACTTCAACGTTATTTTATATTAATGTGACTGTTTGCTCATTGCTATCCGCTGCCTCCGTGCACTCCAGCTTTTACCTCACTCACCTGCTTCTCATCAAGTCTGTTTGCTGATTTCTATCCGCTGCCTCCGTGCACTACAGTCTCCTGCTTGCAACTCGCCTGTGTTCAACATCGTGACTGCCAGCTGACTACTATCCGCTGCCTCTGTGCACTACAGTCTCCTGCTTGCAACTCGCCTGTGTTCAACATCGTGACTGCCAGCTGACTACTATCCGCTGCCTCTGTGCACTACAGTCTCCTGCTTGCAACTCGCCTGTGTTCAACATCGTGACTGCCAGCTGACTACTATCCGCTGCCTCTGTGCACTACAGTCTCCTGCTTGCAACTCGCCTGTGTTCAACATCGTGACTGCCAGCTGATTACTATCCGCTGCCTCCGTGCACTACACTCTCATCTCATCTTTGCTGTGACTTCCTCGAGACTGCCGCTTTCATTACCATCTGCTGCACTTCGTGATCTACAGCTCCTGCCCTGCGCTGCACTCCTGTTTCCCATCGCTGTTGGTTCCTGTGGTTGCTACTGGTTACCTCCGTGTGCCGCTGAGTCCTGCTGCTGTGGTCAGCGCTATCGTCCATCTCCTGCTGATCCACTCTCCACGCCTTCACGTGTTCCACTGGCCTCTACCCTCCTGTCAGCATTGGATTTGTATCTCTTCTACTACCCTCTGCTGGATCATCTCCATTCTCCTGGGTTTCCTATGAGTCCAGTTCCACGTGTTGCTGCCTCCTGTGGATTCGTGTCCCTGTCGGTCTACTCACCTGTGCGCTGCACCTGCTAGACCGCTGCTTCTCCTATCCAGGGACTTCCTATCCAGTCGGCCTCCAGCCGCTCAGGTACCGCTGCAATCCCATCTGACTGCTACTGCTGAACCACGGTATGCATACTTCTCATTGACTGTGCTGTGTATTGCATATCTTGCTGGACTGTGTTTGGTTCTCTCTGGAGTCTGCTATCCGCTGAGTCTATTGCCATCATTGACTGTGTTATCATTGTGCTGGACTACTTCAAGAGACTTTCTAGATTGCAGACCTGATCAGTCATTTACATATATATATACCTATATTGTGCATATTACTGTGGATCGTGTATAAGGTGCCTGTGTATATCCTGTGTTGCAGTCTTCCCCCGTGCACCTCCTCACATATATATGCAGTGGTACAACTTGCTGATGTCAGACCACTGATCCCTGTTTCCGGTATCACCTGTTCCATTATCCTCTCACATAGCAGTGGTACAACTTGCTACCGCAGACCACTGACTACCTGGATACCTCCACTTGGATTCCATTCCTTCACTCAGACAGCGGTACAACTTGCTACCCGCAGACCGCTGACGCTCATCACCTCCTTGTTTCTGTTGGACATTCCTCCTCACTATAGCAGTGGTACAACTTGCTATCGCAGACCACTGACTACCTTCACGTGTCCTTGTCCATACTGTTCCTTGTGTATCATTACCTCATTATTACCAGTGTTGCTAGTCATAGACTTTCCTGAGCATCTCATCGGCCATCATTTCATGTTCCGTGATCACCCAGCTACCAGAGTACCCTATTACCATCTACATTGCTCTGGTAAGCCTACCATCTGGTGATCCCTGGGTAAAGACTCCTAGTGCCCGTGACAGTAAGATCAGGCCATGACAGACCCAGATGTGGAACCTACCGCCAAAGAGATGCTGCAACATCTGGTTAGCCGTGTGGAGCAACAGGATGCCCGCCAACAGCTGTTACTTCAGTGTTATCAGTCATTAACCTCCCAAGGAACATCTGGACAGACTGTGACAGCTACTACTGAAGCTCCTGTGCTTTCCTACGTTTCCCCATTGCCATCCCAGGTGTCTATAGCTTCCACGCTTCACCTGCCTACTCCGTCAAAGTACGATGGAGACCCCAAAACTTGTAGGGGTTTCCTTAACCAATGTTCAGTCCATTTTGAGCTCCAACCTCAAAATTTTTCTACCCATCGTTCCAGAGTGGCCTATCTTATCTCTTTGTTTTCAGGACAAGCCCTGGCTTGGGCCTCCCCTCTGTGGGAGAGGAACGATCCAATATTACAAGATAGTGCCAAATTCATTTCTACATTCCGAAGTGTGTTCGATGAACCAGGTCGTGTGACCTCCGCTGCTTCCAGCATCCTCCGTCTGCGACAAGGATCTCATACTGTAGGCCAGTACGTCATTCAATTTAGGATCTTAGCCTCTGAACTTCAGTGGAACACTGAAGCCCTAGTTGCCGCCTTCTGGCAGGGGCTTTCCGATAAAATTAAAGATGCACTGACTACCCAAGAGCTTCCTTCGTCACTTGAAGATTTGATCTCTCTATGCCATCGTGTTGATATGAGATTTCGTGAAAGAGAGGCTGAGAAAACGACTTCTGCTAAAGCACCTTTTCGCTCTAACCCTCAATTTCGTCCAGTGTCACCCGCTGTGATTCCCATGGAGATAGGACGTTCCAAGTTATCTTCTGAGGAGAGGAAACGAAGAGTCAAGAATAGACTCTGTATCTATTGTGCTGATTCCACTCATGTCCTCAGCTCCTGCCCTAAGAGATCGGGAAATGCCAGGCCCTAACTAGTTCTGGAGAGGTGAAGTTAGGGTCCCTGGAGTCCTCTCCATCGTCTATGAAATCTAAAGTCTGCGCTTTTGATGTGACTATTTCCTTTGCTACCAAAACCTTTGAGTCACAGGCATTGATTGATTCCGGAGCAGCAGGAAATTTTATTTCCAAATCGTTAGTTAATCAATGGTCTCTACCAATGATTACCTTAAAAACTCCCATTACTGTGACGGCTATCGATGGATCACGTCTCATCAACGGTCTCATCACCCAGAGTACGTCTCCAGTAACCCTTCAGATTGGTGCTCTGCATCATGAAGAGATATCGTTTTTAATTCTTCCTGTTACGACAAGTCCGATTGTCCTAGGCCTTCCATGGCTTCAGTGTCACTCTCCCCAGATTGACTGGCGCACCCCTCAAGTCACGTCTTGGGGGCCTGAATGTCACCATCACTGCCTTTCCCAAGTCATTCCTCTCAAGGTACAGCAAGCTTCCATCTCAGCTATTTCACCGGGACTCCCTCCTCAATATGCTTCATTTACCGATGTTTTTGATAAAGCTCAGTCTGAACGTCTTCCTCCTCATCGTTCTTGGGATTGTCCGATTGATCTTCTTCCTGGCAAGACTCCTCCCAGGGGCCGGGTCTATCCACTCTCGTTACCTGAAACTCAAGCTACATCTGAATATATACGGGAGAACCTCCAGCGTGGGTTCATTCGACCTTCCACCTCGCCCGCTGGAGCTGGGTTCTTCTTTGTCAAAAAGAAGGATGGATCATTACGCCCTTGTATAGATTTTCGTGGACTCAATGCCATTACTATCAAGAATCGGTATCCTATTCCGTTGATCACTGAGCTATTTGACCGCATCAAGGGAGCCCGTATTTTTACTAAGTTGGATCTTCGTGGTGCCTACAATTTAATCAGAATCCGTTCCGGTGACGAATGGAAGACGGCGTTTAACACCAGAGACGGGCATTACGAATATCTGGTAATGCCTTTCGGGCTATGTAATGCCCCCGCTGTCTTTCAGGGCTTCATCAATGAGATTTTTCGGGACTTATTATATGTATGTGTCGTCGTCTACCTGGACGACATATTGATTTTTTCACAGGACCTGCCTTCTCACCACCAACATGTGGCAGAAGTCCTCTCCAGGCTACGGAAAAATTCATTGTTCTGTAAATTAGAAAAATGTTCATTCGAATTACCCCAGATTCCATTCTTGGGGTATATTGTTTCCGGAGTTGGTCTGAAGATGGATCCTGACAAAGTAAATGCTGTACTACATTGGCCCCAGCCAACTACTCTTCGTGCCATCCAGCGTTTTTTAGGTTTTGCCAATTACTATAGACGCTTCATTCAAGACTTTTCTTCCATTGCATCTCCTATTGTGGCCCTGACTCGAAAAGGGGCTAATCCTAAGCAATGGTCTACTGAGGCTATTCAAGCCTTTCAAACATTAAAAGAGTCCTTCTCTTCGGCTCCAATCCTTCGTCAGCCTGATGTGACACTCAGCTTTTTCCTAGAAGTAGATGCCTCTAATGTGGGCTTAGGAGCTATTCTCTCCCAACGCTCGGAACAGCAAAAATTCCACCCTTGTGCCTTCTATTCTCGGGGTCTCCTACCCGCAGAGAAGAATTATACCATCGGAGACAAGGAATTACTGGCTATCAAAGCCGCATTAGAGGAATGGAGATACTTGTTGGAGGGAGCTCGCCATCCGGTGACGATCTTCACGGATCATAAGAACTTGTCATATCTCCAGTCTGCCCAATGCTTGAACCCTCGTCAAGCAAGATGGTCTCTTTTCTTTTCCCGTTTTGAATTAATAATTACCTTCAAACCAGCTGCCAAGAACAAAAAAGCTGATGCCTTATCTAGAGCCTTTGCTACGTCCTCTGATATAGAAGAGGTTTCCAACCATACCATTCTAGACCCCAAATGTATCTCACTGGCTGCTTCATCCACCAAAACGCTACCATTTGGGAAGACCCTCGTGCCTTCTACTCTAAGGAGGAAAATCCTTTTGTGGTTCCATGCCTCTCGTTTTTCTGGACACGCCGGTGAACACAAGACTTTTGAGATCCTCTCTCGAAGTTACTGGTGGCCTTCAATGAGGAGAGACGTCAAAGAGTTCATTGCTTCCTGTGAATTATGTTCGCAATTCAAATCCTCCCGCAGAACCCCAGCAGGGTTGCTGCGACCACTACCCATTCCGTCCAAACCATGGACCCATATTAGTATGGATTTCGTTACTGACTTACCACCTAGTAAGAACCATAACACTATTTGGGTGGTAGTGGACAGATTTTCGAAGATGGCTCATTTCATCCCTCTGTCTGGTTTGCCTTCCTCGTCTATCCTGGCTGAACATTTCATTAAAGAGATCTTCCGTATCCATGGATGTCCATCTGAGATTGTGTCTGATAGAGGAGTACAATTCGTGTCCAGATTCTGGCGAGCCCTTTGTAAAACCTTGGGCATACGATTAGCACTCTCATCTTCTTACCATCCACAATCCAATGGACAAACCGAACGTGTCAATCAAGATCTTGAGACTTTTATAAGGATATTTTCATCAGCCAATCAAGACAACTGGGTAGAGTTACTCCCTTGGGCTGAGTTCGCCCATAACAACATGTACCATGAGTCATCATCCAAAACTCCATTCTTTGTGGTCTACGGTCACCATCCGTCTTTTCCGGAATTTCCTGCCCTCCCGCCCACCCAAGTTCCTGCGGTGGAGACTGTTTGTCAGACCTTTAAAAATATCTGGTCTCAGGTTAGAACCTGTTTAAAGAAGACATCTGTCAAATATAAATCTTTCGCTGATAAGAAGAGGCGGGCTATTCCACCACTAAAAATTGGAGATCGTGTCTGGTTATCCACAAAAAATATTCGTTTGAAGGTTCCATCCATGAAATTCGCCCCTCGTTTTATTGGTCCATATAGGATCATTCAAGTTATCAATCCAGTATGTGTGAAACTCCTTCTTCCTAAGAGTCTTCGGATTTCTAATGCCTTCCATGTATCTTTGCTCAAACCTCTTATTATCAACCGTTTTTCAACTCCTCCCTCAGCTCCGCAGCCAGTTCAAGTCCATCAGGAGGAGGATTTTGAGATTACCGAGGTACTAGATGCAAAAATTTCGCGAGGAGTCCTCCACTTCCTCGTTCATTGGAAGGGCTTTGGTCCTGAGGAGCGCTCTTGGATCAAAGCTGAAGATCTTAATGCTCCTGCCCTTTTGAAGAAGTTTTACTCCAAAAATCCGGACAAGCCCGGTTCCAGGCGTTCTGTGCCCACCTTTAAAAGGGGGGGTACTGTCACTCACCGGACCGTGAGTGCCTCTTCCCGGACATTTAGGAACCGTGGCCGTCCACCATCCTGAGGGTCTGCGCATGCGCAGCCCTTTTCTATACTTCAGTGTATACCCCTTTAACTTAATTGGCAGATCAGGCAACCTCCCTATATTAAGCACCTGTGGTCACCACCACGTTGCCTGATCTTGGAGTCTCATTCCTCATGAGTCTCTGAAGGTGTTCCTGTATTACTTGTGTATTCAGTGCTGCTGATTCCTGTGGTTTCCAAACCACTTCTACTACTGTGGTTCCATACCACTTCTACCATCAACTGTATCATCATGACTGTTTGCTGATTCCTATCCGCTGCCTCCGTGCACTACAGTCTTCTACACCACTTCAACGTTATTTTATATTAATGTGACTGTTTGCTCATTGCTATCCGCTGCCTCCGTGCACTCCAGCTTTTACCTCACTCACCTGCTTCTCATCAAGTCTGTTTGCTGATTTCTATCCGCTGCCTCCGTGCACTACAGTCTCCTGCTTGCAACTCGCCTGTGTTCAACATCGTGACTGCCAGCTGACTACTATCCGCTGCCTCTGTGCACTACAGTCTCCTGCTTGCAACTCGCCTGTGTTCAACATCGTGACTGCCAGCTGACTACTATCCGCTGCCTCTGTGCACTACAGTCTCCTGCTTGCAACTCGCCTGTGTTCAACATCGTGACTGCCAGCTGACTACTATCCGCTGCCTCTGTGCACTACAGTCTCCTGCTTGCAACTCGCCTGTGTTCAACATCGTGACTGCCAGCTGATTACTATCCGCTGCCTCCGTGCACTACACTCTCATCTCATCTTTGCTGTGACTTCCTCGAGACTGCCGCTTTCATTACCATCTGCTGCACTTCGTGATCTACAGCTCCTGCCCTGCGCTGCACTCCTGTTTCCCATCGCTGTTGGTTCCTGTGGTTGCTACTGGTTACCTCCGTGTGCCGCTGAGTCCTGCTGCTGTGGTCAGCGCTATCGTCCATCTCCTGCTGATCCACTCTCCACGCCTTCACGTGTTCCACTGGCCTCTACCCTCCTGTCAGCATTGGATTTGTATCTCTTCTACTACCCTCTGCTGGATCATCTCCATTCTCCTGGGTTTCCTATGAGTCCAGTTCCACGTGTTGCTGCCTCCTGTGGATTCGTGTCCCTGTCGGTCTACTCACCTGTGCGCTGCACCTGCTAGACCGCTGCTTCTCCTATCCAGGGACTTCCTATCCAGTCGGCCTCCAGCCGCTCAGGTACCGCTGCAATCCCATCTGACTGCTACTGCTGAACCACGGTATGCATACTTCTCATTGACTGTGCTGTGTATTGCATATCTTGCTGGACTGTGTTTGGTTCTCTCTGGAGTCTGCTATCCGCTGAGTCTATTGCCATCATTGACTGTGTTATCATTGTGCTGGACTACTTCAAGAGACTTTCTAGATTGCAGACCTGATCAGTCATTTACATATATATATACCTATATTGTGCATATTACTGTGGATCGTGTATAAGGTGCCTGTGTATATCCTGTGTTGCAGTCTTCCCCCGTGCACCTCCTCACATATATATGCAGTGGTACAACTTGCTGATGTCAGACCACTGATCCCTGTTTCCGGTATCACCTGTTCCATTATCCTCTCACATAGCAGTGGTACAACTTGCTACCGCAGACCACTGACTACCTGGATACCTCCACTTGGATTCCATTCCTTCACTCAGACAGCGGTACAACTTGCTACCCGCAGACCGCTGACGCTCATCACCTCCTTGTTTCTGTTGGACATTCCTCCTCACTATAGCAGTGGTACAACTTGCTATCGCAGACCACTGACTACCTTCACGTGTCCTTGTCCATACTGTTCCTTGTGTATCATTACCTCATTATTACCAGTGTTGCTAGTCATAGACTTTCCTGAGCATCTCATCGGCCATCATTTCATGTTCCGTGATCACCCAGCTACCAGAGTACCCTATTACCATCTACATTGCTCTGGTAAGCCTACCATCTGGTGATCCCTGGGTAAAGACTCCTAGTGCCCGTGACACCCCTAAGTGTCAGTCCTTAGAGGTAATTGTTTATGAAGAGATTAGACCATATCAAAATTGCACCTCTGAGTACCGGTTATGATCTCTAATGAAGTTAGTGGAATTGTTTAATGAAAACCATGGACCTTACACTGGATTCCTCACATGCCACAGTTTTTTTTGCTGTGCCAATGTTGGAGGAGTTGGATGACAAAGGACCTGAAAAAAACATAATCCCATCAGTGTGCAAGTCACTGCCTCTAACAAGATCAGCAGACTCAACACTTAATATACTCTGTGTTGCTATGAACGATTGATGATCTGATTGGCTACAGGTTTTAAATTAGAACGTTACATAGACAATGTCAAAAAATAATAATAGAATAGTCTTAATGCACAAAGGAAGATATTCTTTTACAATAGTTACAGTTCACCATTCAAAATCCCTCATTCATTTAATTTGGAATCGCAGCCACCACGAATCTCAGCCAGCATTCTCAAAAAACCAATCCCTTCTGGCGGCAGGGGCCTTCCTGATATTAAACTATATTACCTGGCCTCCCACTTTTCCCACATTGTTACCTCATATGTCCTCTCAGGCTCCACCTCCTGGTTCGATATAGAATCAGCTTATATTACCTTGCCCGTTCTTACTCCTCTATGGAGTCACTACCCTACACATCGCCCTCCTGCATCCAAAATGCTCCCTACTGTTAAATTTGACATCAAGCTCTGGGATTCTCACTCCTTTAAACTAAAGCTTACCACACCACTATCCCCTCTATCCCCCATTTGGCACAATCCTGTATTCCCTCCTGGACTCTCCGCCGCGAGAGCTTGTTTTTGGACCCAAGCTGCCCTCAAATATCCGATAGACTTTTACAAACAAGGTCACTGGTTCCTGCTGGCGGAACTCCAACATCGCTCCCCAACCTACATACTTAATCCGTTTGAGTTTTTCCAAATCAGCCATTTCCTACAGTCCCTCCCACCTACTTATGTCTTGCGAGACCTAATCCCCTTTGAAGATCTTTGTAAAAATCACCCTAAGGACAGAGGTATGATATCCCAACTCTATAGAATATTAATCGCCGCTGTCTTTTCCTCTCCAAGGTCCCATGAAGTTGATTGGGAAAGGGATCTTGATCCTCCCCCGGATGACGAGGCTTAAAGAAACCTCCTTTAAAATCTATTATCGTTGGTATTATACTCCCACACGACTTCATAGCATGTTTCCTTCCTTTTCACCTGACTGTTGGGGGAGACTATGCTCCACATATGGTGGACCTGCCCAATTATCTCCTCTTTCTGGGATGGTGTATGCAGCCTTCTAAATTCTCTATTTGAGGCTCCCATTGCGAAGGACCCCTGTGTGTTTCTATTATGTTACCCTCCTCCGGAGCTCGACAAATTTTAAAAAACATTAGCTACACATATACTGACAGCTGATAAATCCCTTATTGCACTAAACTGGATAAAACCTTCTCCTCTTCTCTTAGCCCTTAAAATGCAAATTTGGCATGTTGCAGCCATGGAACAGATCACCTTTTACCTCCATGATAGAGGCCATGTTTTCAACCAAGTATGGGCCCCATGGCAATTTGCAGAACGCCTGCTCCCCTGCGCCCCTTAGCCCTACGACGAGGTCCATGTGGGGTGAGCATGGCTCCCTTATACGCTTTGCTCTCTTACCTTTTTGAGTCACCCACACACTTTCCGCACTCCGAATTCTTACACCTCCCTGCTTTATGGTCTCCCCCTCCCACAATTTCCCACCTGTCTAACCCATCCCCATACTTCCCACTTTTTCTACAGTTACATTTTCTTTGATACCGCATATAAAATTGTAGAAAATGGTAGTTTTCGATTATAATCTCCTTTTAGATAGATGTCGATTTTATTGTACTGACCCTGTTTTTCTACGTCTGTACAACAATAATACAGTTATGTTTTTCCTGTATTTGCTTATTTTACCAACCAAAATAAAGAATTATAAAAAAATAAAATAAAATGTGTGAATATTTATTATTAACACCAGCAAACATTTGTTTTATTATATTGGTAAAATAAACAAACACTAATAAATGTGCTTTCCTATATAGAATACTCTCGAATGTGCATAGGGCACTTCTAATGCCTGCCTGATCTCCACCACCTCAAAACACCCATTAAAATCCAATCATTTTACGTGGGCAAAGTCTCTGCATTCGTTAACACAGGAACACACCCTTAAATTGGGTGTGTTCCCGTGTTAAGGAGTCTTGAAACTCCTTTACATACACTATATGGACAAAAGTATTCAGATGCTTAACCAGTACACCAGCAGGGACTGTAATGACATTGTATTCAAATACATATACTTTAATATAGAGATGATCCTCCTTTTGCAGCGATAACAGCTTCCACTCTTCTAGGAAGGCTTTCCACAAGATGTTGGAGTGTTTCTGTCATGGTGTCAGATGTTAGAATAGGCCCTTAACCCTGCTTAGGTGATGACTATCCTCCAAGAGGTGCAAAGTCTAACGGAGAGAGAACTATTCACCAGGGATCCCTGCAAGGAGATATGGGCTTGGCTTCTCTCTAACCACAGGTTGCTGTCCTCGAGGCACAGAGCAGGGTACGAAAACCTGGACACAGATGAGACAAGAAGCTGAGCTGGAGCACTAGAAGGTAAGTACATAGATCTGAGGAACGAAATGGAAGGACAGCAGAGCACTGGAGCGCGAAGATCCTAGTAGGTAATAAAACACAGGATTGATGGAGATGCGCAGTGTTCTGTGGAACAGGCCACAATCAGGGTTGAGAGGTAGAGTACCCAAACTAGATGGTGAGGCGATGAGCTGCAGAGTGCAGGATCGCTGAGATCCTGATGGGAAATACAGCCTGAAAACAGGATCGATGGTGATATGCAATGCTCTGCAGATTAGCCACAGATCTTGATCGTGGATCAGGTAACACGAGTACAACCATGAGTTGAAAGCTGCAGGTAATTAAAGCACTGAGCTCCTGACGGGCTGTATAGCCTGGAAGCAGGATTAATGATGATGTGCAATGTTTTGCAGGCTAGCCACAGGTCTTGATCGTGTAACAGGTAACTCGAGTGCAAACGATACGAATAGAAGATGACAGGAGAACAACGTCCTCACAGGAGGTGATACCTGAAGATCTGACAACGGAAGATAGGAGGAAGTGCCTTAAATATTGAACTGACCTATGGTCAGCCAATGTGAATACAGGAGAAGTTTGAAAGTGCCGAGCTTGCACATGTGCAGCAACTGCTGGCCAAATGGTATCAGAAAGGAACGCAGAGCAAACCAAACGGTAGCGGTCGTCAAGAGAAACCACAATATCAGTTGTACCGGACAGAATAGCAGGCGAGATGTGTGATAGTTTCTGTGGGAATTTGTGCCCATTTATTCTGTAGAGCATTTATGAGGTCAGGCATTGATGTTGGACAAGAAGGCCTGGCTCGCTATCTCTGTTCTAATTCATTGCAAAGGTGTTCGAGGGGGTTGAGGTCAGGGCTCTGTGCAGACCAGTCTTTGTAGCCATTTCTTTGTGCACTGGGGCACAGTCATATTGGAATAGAAAAGGGCCTTCCCCAAGCTGTTGCCACAAAGTTGGAAGCATTGTCCAAAATGACTTGGTATGCTAAAGCATTAAGATTGCCCTTTACTGGAGATAAGGGGCCTAGCCCAAACCCAGAAAAACAGCCACATACCATTATCCCTCCTCCACCAAACTTCACAGTTGACATAATGTAGTCAGGCAGGTAACTTTCTGACTACCAAACAGAGAAGCGTGAATCGTCAATTCACAGAACACGATTCCACTGCTCAACAGTCTAGTGTCGCTGTGCTTTACACCACTCCATCTTGGCATTGGTCTTGGTGATGTGAGGCTTGCACCTCAATTCAATAATTAAGAGGTGTGGCCAAATGCTTTTGCCCATATAGTCTATCTGGAATGTACCTAGACTGCATTCAGCAAGATCATCCAGATCTGTCAGTTTCAGAAACCTTTTCTCAGACGATTCAAACTTTGCAACCCTCATAGATGCCATTATCTTATCACACAAAGGCGATTCCACAAACTGTGATTGTCATTGTAGCTATGTAAAAACAGCAAAGGTATTTGATTTTAACTACACATATATAGCATAGTCATAAAGAGCTTTAAAAGAGCGTCAATTTCAACTTCACAGAATAACTGTATATTACAATCAAGTAGGCTATATCTATATCGTAATGTATTTATTTTTCCTTTTCAGTCTTTTAACATTCTTGAGGCCAACACGCAACTAACATATACTGTGCATGGTCTTTACAATAGAAGTGTCATAAACATTTCCCCTACGTTCTTCTTAAGAATTGTCTTACTTCTTCTTCTTCTTTTTCCTATTACTGCTGGTGTCTGGGCCTAGGGATATTTTCGGAACCTAGGAAATTATTGCAGTATTGTGAAATAAGACCACAAACCATTTGCTATAAAATCCACCCTTCCTTACACGTCACCCTTCTCCTTTTTGTATGCAAACAGTATGTGTTGAGCGATCATGTCTCAAACTTTTAGAAGTTGTTAAAGAGATACCTTTAAATGTAGGATTAAAAATGAGAGGAATTTTAAAAATGTTTTATAAAAATGTAAAATTATTTTATCATGTTAGGCATAGTGCAGGTGTAGGTCTCTAATTCCAAAGTTATTTTCCATATATATTTTAGGAATGTAAGATATTAACACTACCTTTATTTATATTCAGTAACGTACAGTACATGTATGTGATTCATAATGCACAGTACATTGTGTTCCTACTAAAGTTACTATCCCCTCCAGAGGTTTCAATTAATTAATTAAGTTGTGAAGTTCCAATATTTTAGGCAGCACCAAATACAGGTACATATAGTACATTACAGCGCAGTACAAAGAGATACAGTACATTATAAAGGCTAATCTTCATGTATGAAAATTCTGTGTAGTTTAAGAATGGATCTTCATATATTTGCTAAATTTATAATGACAGACTATGAAGTGCTAAATGCACTAAAACTTACATGAAAAAAATCCCCAAAGTATGCAAAAATACTACAACTATACAGTTATGGACTTGTATAAATGCTGGAATGATGGCAAAAAATGTGGTTTTATTATCATTGGTCAGTGCAGTGGATCCCAAACTTTTTCAGTTCATGGCACCCTTAGGGTGTCCATACTTTTTTCAAGGCGCCGCAAAGCCAAAATAATTACCAAGTAGTCCCCATCTTGCTTACCACTGGCCATGGCCAAGGCACCCCTGTGAGATCACTGAGGCACCCTAGGCCGTCTAGACACACAGTTTGGGAACCACTGGGTCAGTGACTAAAAAGGTCTATTAAAGGTAAATTTTGACAGTATCTCCTATTTGTTAATGATTTACACCTAATCTACTAAAGGCAAATCTCCATGTAAGTCACCGCTTTTAAAGATGTCAAAAAAAATAAATATTGCTATACATCTCACAATAACAGAAATCATCTATAAACAAATGATAACAATAATGTTTCCAATTTGTATTTTTAGCTCTTTTAATTGGATAGTAATGTATTTAGTCAGTAATATAGAGATCAACCAATTGCCCCAATTTAATTCACCCAACTATTTACAAAATTAGGGGGAACAGTTCTATAATAAAATGTATATTCAAATTGTTTATCTTTTAATCCTGGTTCAAACAAACAATGCTGTTTAGGATAAAATCAATATTTGTTGTTCTTTTTATCCTGGGAGATTAGCAACTGCATGAAGCTACACAGACTAAACATTAGTCAACTAATTTTTCTGTATGTAGTGTAATGGCCATATTATTGCATTTGTATTGTGTATACTATTTATTCGTTTAAGTCGCTTAGTTTGGCAACAAAGGATTTACATCATTTAGGACATTATAATGTCTTAGTACAAATTGCAGTTTGTTTAGCAGTTGCTGTAGTATTTGAGTGTAATTTGCTATGCAAATACATGCAAATTTGGAAGCAAACTAATGTCTGGTTGTATTTATGTTATATAATAGAAAGCTGCAAACAGAAATATAAAACCTCCCTGACATTATGCATTCAGTGTTGTTGAACTTTTAAGCTTTGCTTAAAGCAGCAATCCCAAATAGATTTTTTTTTATTGTTATTATTATTTAAATAACAATTGAAGTATCTTTTAAGCATGCATCTGATACTAATTATTCTTAGCTGTCCTTCTACAAATTATTATCTCCTTTTCAAAATCTTGCTGGAGTTAGCAATGACAGGTTCACATAGCTTTCAGATTGTCATGTGAAGGCAGAGGTGTGAGAGGGAGGGGGGTGATTTACATTACACAGAACAGACAGAGATCAGAGGGGCATTACAAAGCCTCATTGCTCATTTCATCATGTGCCATGTGACTGTGGTTGCCATGACACTTAGTAGAATTATGATCATTAATAGCAGCCTGAAGAAACAAAGCAAGGGAACATGGTAAATAATAAGATTTTAATTATAGACTGTCACAGTGATATATGTTAAAAAAGCACGCCTAAATCGGGACAGTTGGGAGGTATGTTGTCAGAAGCACTGCTCAAAATTTTAATGACAAGTACAATGCACAGGGTGAAGAAAGAAGGGGAAGTACGTTTTAAACATAATTGACTTTATTTTAGACATGGTCTTTTAAATTATGAAATAACCCCAAGTCATAAATTAAGACAAAACATTAATTAAGAAAACAACTGAATAGTTTTATTGAATGAAAATGGTATGAGGAGTTTGGACTTTTGATGTAATGTTTACACCTTTGTTCAGTGTCCCTCAATTTTTTTCCAATTCTCGACACAGATAGGTGCACTTCTAGATAGTGGAGGGACTTGCGAGAGCGGAAAATAGGCACGGACCATCTAGATGTGGAAGTTTATTGTGCTTTGCATCAGATGTACTTTGTTGCTTCATAAATGAGGTTGTTTGTATATATTGCATCAAGCAGAACACAAGAAGTGGCATTATGCTACTTTCAATACATACAAGATAGGGGTTGAAAGTGAATGAGGACTAATCCCCACAGAACAGGTGATAATTGTATTACCTGATAGACCAATATATCATACCCAGCATATTATGAACATTGGTGAAGGGATGTTACACTCAGTAGTGTAACATAGTGTAACGGTGTTTAAAAACCCACCTTTTTCTTAAAGCTTTCCAGTCTCCCACTTAACTTCCTACCTTTTCTTCTGACTCTTCCCCCTCATTCCCCTTCCCCTATCCTTATTCTCCATTCCTCCTTCTCTCCCTCTCTCCCCTGTGTCTCTCTGTCAGTCTTCCCCTCCCCTTAGGTTGTACGCTCCTTCGAGCAGGGTCTTCTCTCCTCCTGTCTTCACCACTTTTACTCTGCTCGCCAGCTACCTAGCCTTACTCCTTGAGGTCCCTCTTACCCCATCCCCTCTCGCTTCCTCCTCTTCCCCTGGGGGTCTCCCTCTAATCCGTGCCCTCCCTCCTTGGTGCCGTTGTTGGCTGACCTTCCCCTGTCCCTCTAGCTGTGCCTTGAGCTCACTGAGTTACTGTGATTATTGTTTACTGTTCTGTGCCGTCTCTCCTCGTATTGTTATTTAATTTGTCTCTGTACGGCGCCGCGGACACCTAGTGGCGCCTTATAAATAAAAATTAATAATAATAATAATAATAATAGTGTCCAGCATATCAATACCAACAGTGCACAGCATATTCTAAGCTACATATTATAATTATCATAGTTTATTTACAGTGCCTATAGGAAATCATCATACCCTGTCAAAATCATTACCTTTTATCACCTTACTCCATGGAAATTAAAATATATTGACTCAAAGTTTTTCCAGTTTTTGTAAGCATTTTTCCTTACAACATTCAACTAATGAAAAAAAGCAACCGGTTCACATAGCTTTCAGATTATCATGTGAAGGCAGAGGTGAAAAATGAAAAACTAGAATAACAGGGTTGGAGAAGGGATCAGTCTCCTGATTTAATACTTTGTAGAGCCACCTTTTGCTGTGATTAGAGCAATAAGCTTTATGTACCTATATTGGGGAATATTTGCACATTCTTCCTTGCAGAATTGTTCAAGTTCAGTCAAATTTCATGGTGAGCAGCAATGGACTGCTGTTTTCAAGGCCATCCACAGATTTTCGAGTTAGGTCAGAGCTCTGGCCAGATAAGGACATTCACCTTCCTATTCCTAAGCCACTGTATTGTTTTCTTGCTGATATGTTTAGGGTCGTTGTCGTGATGGAAGGTAAACCACCTTCCTGGAAAATGAAAACCTGTCTAGCAGAGGGCCATAGATTTTCCTCAAAAATGTCAGTGTACTTGACCACATTCATTTGCCCTTCAATCCTGACCAATCACCCAGTCACCCAGTCCATGCTAAAGAGAAACCCGCACACAACATAATGTTGCCACCACCATCCTTCACTGTAGGTATGGTGTGCTTTGGGTGATGTGCTTTGTTTGGTTTCCACCAAACATAGGACTTTTTGGACTCCAAGCTCTAACTTGGTCTCAGCTGACAATACAACCTTTTCCCCACATGACAAAAGAATCTTCCAATTTTTTTTTGCAAAACGTTAATAAAACTCAGTATGGCACTTTTTCAGAAAAGACTTCTTTCTTGCCACCCTGCCATACAGGACAGCTTTTCTGATATATTACATTGTACACTAATCTAGGAATTAGGCAGCATGTTATTCCAGCACATAGATATGAGAAGTATACAATTAGAAGAAGTTTTTTGTGGCTCTGCTGATATTGCATCGGCTAATGACTATTTAGAAATAGTGATGAGAAAACTAGGTGATGCACTCATCAAAGAAAATAAGATATGGTGGGAGGTGGTGATGCTGGAGCCCTATATACAGGACCAACTCATTCCTAAAGGTCTACCCATCCTTAAGACTCCTTCCTTTATTAAGATGTCAGATGAGTTTAGAAAAGAGTGGGCTAGGATTTTGGGTCATGGTTCTTTTCCCCTCATTTAATTGATTCTTAAAGAGAGAAGAAAGGGCTTAGCTTCTCTAGATAAAGAAATTGAGGAATTAAAAAGTGTGGTGTATCCCATTTCTGAGTTAGAAGACTATAAGTCTATGGAGAGAGATAGTATTATCAAAATACAAAGAGATGCACATGAGATTGTTAAAAGGAAACAGAACAAATATATGAGGGATAAGAATAATTTGATGGAAGACAGCCCTCTAGAGAATCAGGGAGAGGAGATAGCAGATTTGAAAGAAAATATGGTTAGAATGAATTTGAAGCATAAAAATAAATGAGGACACCCATCTATTTTAAATGATCCCATACCATCTACCTCTGATTCACATAGACCCAATGATTGGGTAGAGGCCAGGAGAGCGGTACGAAGAAGACGTTCCGCTACTGATGATAGACAACTTCGTCCTGCCAAAAGATTTGATAGAATATATCTTCATAGACGAGACATTCAGAATTATGAAAATGACAGATGGCAAGAAAAGATACTAATGATTTTATTCATCAAAATTGATTCCAAGTTTTAGATAGTTGGGAAGATAACATGACTATTGATAAAAAAAATTCTACAGAGGGAAAAGACCCTTCAAATAAAAAAACAGATATTAAATCCTAATGCCAAGAGCAGGGGGGAGTACAAGGGGGTTGTCAAAACGTAAAGCATCGAGAAAGAAATTTTTACAAGATTACATTCATAGGAACAAAAAATTCATAGGAAAATGAATGGAAGATGAGGTTAAGATCTTTAACCTAAGTCATCATATCCTCACTAAGGAGGAGGAAAAGGTTTTAAAGAGAGGACTTAAGTTTGCCCCCACGAGCAAAATGAACTACTTTGAATTATTTGTTGATCTTCAGAAACTTTTAAGGAAACTTGCATTGAAAAAGTTCTTTGCAGAAAGAGACAAACAGATAATGAAGGGAACTATATGAATATGTCAGAACTATAGTTGTAAACTTGGAGGAGAGGAAAAAATTAAAAAAGACATCAACATCCTATGTACAACAGTGGTTGTTTTATGGAGAGTTTTGGTAAAATCATACAAACGTAAATTAGAAAATGGGAAAAAATACCAGTTAGATACAAAAATCTTATGAAGGAAGAAAGGCAAGTGATTAAGTCTGTACAGGAAGATCATAATTTAGCCAGCAGATAAGGGGGTCCTGTTGGATAGGGAACAATATTTAAATGAGATTGTTAGACAATTAGAGGATGGTATAACGTATAACCTGTTGAAAAGGGATCGGACTGTTAAGATTAATTCTCATTTATTCCTACTGTTGGATAAATATGAAAACAACGGGACTTTGAGTAGAGAAGAAATAGAATATATCAAGATCCAGCCCCCGATTACACCTGTATTATATATTCTCTCTAAGGTGCATAAAGATCTTAATAATCCTCCTGGATGTCCCATAATAGCAGGGATCTTTAACTTAAAATTTTTCAGAATGGGTCGACTACCATGTTCAGGCTTTAGTTAGTAAAAACAGGTCCTACCTGAAAGGCACTAGAGATGTGATTGTCAAGCTTAGAGAAATTATTTGGGAAGAATACTTCTTCTTAATTTCTGCGGATGTTAAGTCCCTTATACTTGTATTGAACATGATGGCTTAAGGTTGATTAAATATAATCTGGAGAAGGAGGGATTTTCATTATCACTTAAAGACCTTTTAGAAGCCATAGAATCATCCTCGCCAATAATTATTTCTATTTTGAGGGGCGTTATGACCTTCAATGTGTTGATATAGATATGGGCACCAGGTTTGCCCCGAGTTATGCCAACCTTTTCCTTGCATGCTGGGAGGACCATCATGTTTGGGAACTGCATGACTTTGGGGCAAACATGATGACCTGGCTGAGATATATAGATGATGTTCTATTTGTTTAGAGGGAGGATCAATCCAGTCTAGATGCCTTTTGTATATATTTGAACTCCAATTAGATCAATGTTGAATTCTCATATGAGGTCAGTCATGGCAAGATTAATTTCTTGGACCTCACAATTTTTATTTTGGAGGGAAAGATATGTACCAAAACCTATAAAAAACTGACAGACTCTAACTCCTACATTATACCTTATAGTGAACATCCTCATATGTGGTTAACAAAAGTACCCACAGGTCAATTCCTGTGACTTAAGAGGAATTTCAGTAAGTCGGATATATTAGATGAACAAATGTCACAGATGAAAAAACTATTTTTATCCAAAGGATATAAAAATAGTATTTTTGAAGAATCTATGAAAAAAGTCTCTCAGATGAATAGAGACTCTTTTGGTTGATCCACCCTGTGACAGTGGAAATAAGAGGTCTAGTAGACATGTGTTGCCCTTTATAGCCCAATATAACTCTAGTTATAGAGCTATTGAAAAAATGGTAGGGAAACATTGGGGAATTCTGAGAGAAGATACTACGCTGCGTAACATACTGGCTGATAAACCCAAATTTATATATAGGCATGCCCCAAATTTGAGGGACTTATAGGTTAAAAGTGCCTTGAAAGGTAATGCACATAAAGGGAGTACATCAAAAGGGTTTTTTAGGTGTGGCACATGTACAGGGTGTAGAACCACGTTTAGAGTTCAGAAGAACAAGATCCCTTTCTTAGATGTTAATGGTCAGATATACAATATTGACCACTTTGTGAGTTGTAATTCTTGTAATGTAGTGTATCTATTGGAGTGTAAATGTGGAAGTTCTATGTGAGCCACACTTTACGAACCCTTAAAAGTAAGATTGGCAGAGCACATCTGAAACATTAAAAATGGCTTCGAAAAAACATTCGGTTTCATTGCACTTCAAAACATGTCACAAAGGGTCTAGCTCAGAACTAGTCAATTTTTGGGCCATTGAAAAAATTGAGAATCATTGGCGTAGGAGAGATGCTTCTGTATCTCTGGCCAAAAAAGAAATGAGATGGATCTACTCTTTAAATACTTTGACTCTGCAAGTCTTAAATTCAGATTTCGAATTAAAATGGTTTCTGGAAGACAATTAAAGTAGAAGGGTTATATGATTGTTTAAGGTAACATCTTTTGGTTTGCATTTATTTGTGCCATATCTTATGCACTGTAGGGAATATATATTGTTTTTTCATATATATATCTTGGGAGTGTTTATTAGACTTATCATTTATGTCTAAAGAAAGAAATTATGTATCTTTTGCCCCACTGAAAAAGGAGAGAATATATATATATATTATCAGTAAAGTCTGGGTTATCATAAAAGTTTAGAAATAGTGCAATCTTGTTTCTAAAGATGAGAATGATTTTTCGCTGCTGGCTTCTGATATTAAATGTTTGGGGTAACAGCTATTGGATACACCTATTATTCTTTTTGTAATTAATTTCTTATGTATAAGTATACAATGTTATGTTTTCTCTCTCATCCATTGGCTGCCGAAATCACATGATCGGGAAGACAGCTGATCTAAAGAAGTGGTCAGCGGTCACCCTCTTGTTTTAATTATCTTGTAGTTCTATGGAGAATTTTTTTTTTATATATACATTTTTCTATTCTTGAAACGAATTGCTTATGCCTAGGTATATCATGTTAATTTTTTCCAATTGTTGGCTGCCGATATCACATGACTGGGTAAACGGTCTTTTCAAACAAGTGGTTAGAGATTATTGTTTTGTGTATTTTCGTTTAGCATTTTTGGAGGATTATCCTCCTTTTTTTTTTTTATATTGCACTATATTTATTTTGATGTTTGTTTTTGGAGTAGCACCCTTTTTCTATCCTAATTGTAATATACAGCTTTTTGTAAAGCTTGTGAGATAGTTGTCACATGCACAGGCTGACCAATCTCAGCCATAAAGACTTGTAAGTCCTTCAAAGTTCCCATTGACCTCTTGATAGCTTCCCTGTTTAATATCCTCCTGGTTCTGTAATCCAGTTTGAAGGGACAAGGCAATTTATTGGTGGTGCCATATGCTTTCCACTTCTTAATATTGCTTTGAACAGTACTCAAAGGAAGAGTAAAAGCCTTTAAAATATTTTTGTATCTTTCTCCTAACTTGTGCCTTTCCAAAACTTTATCACAGAGCCCTTTTGAAGGCACCGTTCCAACCATGGTGAATTCTTTGCCTACCATGCACTACTAGTAGAATGTCCCTTGTGTATTAAAAAAATAATAAAAAGTTTAAATATAAATAAAGCATGGCAAAAATTACGTTAGAAGGAATTAAATGAAGACATTTTTACATCCCAAATAGTTTTTAATAAAATAAGAATGATGTAAACTTTTATGCTATTCTGTTATTTTTAAGAACATTTCCAGATGAACAATTCCATCTATAAATAATATGTTTAATAACATTAACTTTTGCCCAAGATATGTGTCTGTGTTTTTGTTTTATTAGTGGGAACAAAAATACCTTTCGGTGACACTTCTTTAAATCCCAATTTTCTGGCATTGTATCTTTTCAAAATGTAGTCTGGGGTGGGAGAAGGGGAGCCTACACTGACATCACACCACTGTGTGCAATAATTGTGGCGCCCATGCAGATTTGCGTGGTGTCTGGAGGGGCGGGACTGGGGCGTTCTAACGTAGGCTGAGTACAGTAAGGGCATGTAAGTGGTACTGTGAACCGATGCAGATTATAAAAAAAGACACATATATGCCTGAGAAAATTGTATTATTTGCGGATGGTTGAGGGCAGGTGCAAAGAGCAGATGATGGTGGTGATGATGATGGTCTCCACCAATCAGATTTTAGCTATCATTTTGTAGAGTGTACTAAATAAATGATAACTAAAATCTGATTGATTGCTGTAGGCAACACTTTTCAAACCCGCCGGAAACTCGCAGCTTGATACATTTACCCCCAGGAGTGCTCCTGGGAGTCTCACAGTCGATGATGTTGTATTAGAAAATATTTATGTTGGAACCTAATATATGTATCAACACAAACCATTGGTTTGAAAGTGGCTATATCCTTTAATTATATAAGCTATTTCAATCTTGACAGCCTGGACTTACATCATCTGTACAGGAGTTTACAAAAGGATTAGTACTGAATCTGAATGAAGCGCTTGCAAATGAGGAATGTAACACTTCTTAAAAAAAAGTTTTGCAAGATAATGCAAATTAAATGGTTTGAGACATGCACTTTTGTATAACACAAGTCAAGTATTTTTTCCTTTGCTTTTAGTTGCACAATGTCTGAAACCAATACATTATCACATGTTAATTTCCTGGGACTGTAGGAACTTCTCTCACAAGTTATGAAGTATGCAGCCACGTGTCAAAAATGCCGTTCAACAAATGGATGTGTCATTCACATCAATCTGTGTCTTTAGGTGTCTTTCAGTGTTAAGTATGCCTAGACAATAATGTTTGAAGTCATCATTTCACTAAATAAAAGCCTCATTTTTAACACCAGTGGCCAAGGGTCCTTAGTCTGCATATTCTCACTGGTGCCCAGAACTAAATACTTTTATAATTGGTGGAAAGTCCTTAACATAGGCAGGGGGTCTGACAATCTAAACCAGCAGTAGTGATGGCTGGCACAACTATCTTGTCATATCTCAGGTGGTTGTTTGCCAAGAAAGCAAAAAGCTAAGCTCTGTGCACAATCCAATGTTGTAGTGTCAGAAGGCTGATTCAAGAAAGTTGCAGGCTCTCTACTTAAGACACACATGATTATCTACAGCATTAAATATCTGCTAGATATGCCCATGTCAGTACATGCCTGCCAAAAGAATGCCCATATTGCTATATTCCAGTGCCCATTTTGCCCCCAACACAGTTCCTGCCCCAAACCACAACAAAAATCTAACTCACTGTATCACTGCCAATCCTAGCAAGGTTAGAGTCACTCTCCTGGGGAGTGACTGGTGCTGTGATTTGGAGGAGTGGAGAAAATCTCAGTTTTCCCTGAATCTGACCTATCGACCTAAGCACTTAAACCACAAAAGGGGCCGTGAGTGTGTTTGGTTTGTTTACCTTTGTACATGTCATTTTCAACGTGTCTTCTTGCACGATTTGGGTCCTCTCCTTTTCCCAAAAAGTCTTCAGAAGTCCTTGTTGCATTCTTGCACCAAAATTCCCTTTTTGGGGGAAATTTTTGTAACTTATTGCAATGCCTACCTGTTTTCAGCATGTTACTAGTGCTGCCAATTGCCAACTGACTACTGGTTGGGTGACCAATATTCTGTCTTGTAATTTCTCAGAATGTGGACTTTAAAATTAATTGCTTTGTCTTGTCAAGACAGATGTTTGGCAACCAAATCTGCATCAATGTGAGTTATACATACTTACTTGTGAGAGAAGGCCAACTACTGCCCAATCTGAACTGTCTGGTTTTCATATCACCTAGCCTTTAAAACTATATAAATATCTAAAAATATTTTTACATACATTTCATATTGATGTACATGGCATATACTATACATGATATATTTATATACTTGTAAATATATATGAGTGACGAGTCACCTTGTTTAATTCACAAGGGCAGCATTACTCAAACCATAAAAAGCACTTATAGTAAAACAAAGTGTTTGAAAGCTCTACTCTTGGCTTCCAGTGAATACTGTACACAAATAAAAGTGCATAGTACATAAATAGATGAAGGTGCAGGCCACCATTGTCTATTTAGTTTTATCAATATTAAATGTATTAATTGTACCATTGTCCATTCAATGAACGCTGCTGTTTCTGTAGCATAAGTGGATTATGGATGCTCTGTTACGTTCTTTCTTGATTATGAAGTAGATCAGAGAGTAGAGAGGTATCATAAAAGTAATCCATTTGTTCTTTCTTAGCTCCTCTGTGAAGCAATTATATGAAACACTGCATTTTCTCAGTTGTATGTCATTACTAACTTGATGTATGCTTCAACAGCTTTAGTCTTTTAAAAGTGTAGTGAGTGGATCCTGTCTTTGAGTGAATTTTAAAACATTACTGTCTCTGATTATGACTACATCTGCATCCCACCCCTGTAAGATTTGGAAGCATTTTATCTGGGACTCCAATTGCTGTTTGCAGTCCTGGATCATCTGTTTCTACAGATCATGTTTTGCAGACCGAGCTTGGTCTATGATGTTGTCAACGAAGAATACATCCTGTGAGAATTTAAGCTCTCATTCCAAAAGTTGCCTTATTATTCGATAAATGTAGTTTCTTTGCTGGGGAAGCAATATACTTAATACAACTTTGATAAAGCAAAGCTGTTTTTGGAGCCATTCATTCCTTTCTCTGAGTTATCTCTTTTTGGCCACCATAATTATATATTTATATACTTGCAACACTATATATATATATATATATATATATATATATATATATATATATATATGAGTGACGAGTCCCCGTGTTTGATTCACAAGGGCAGCATTATGGCACACACTAATCTCTATTCAGCCAGATCTACCTTACTCATACCATAACGAGCACTTATAGTAAAACAAGGTGTTTGAAAGCTCTGCACTTGGCTCTCGATGTATACTCTACCCCAGGGTTTCCCAAACCCAGTCCTCAGGGCTCCCTAACAGTGCAGGTTTTTCACATCTCCTTGCTGGAGCACAGGTGTATTCATTACTGACTGGCACATTGTAACAGATCCACAGGTGGTCCTAATTATGTCACATGTGATCCAGAAAACCTGCACTGTTGGGGAGCCCTGAGGACTGGGTTTGGGAAACCCTGCTCTACCCAATGATAAGTGCATAGTAAATAGCATAATTGTTTATGATGGATGCTCTGTTATGTTCCCAATTTATTGTATGCCTAGTCTTTGAAGTTTTTTCTTGTGGGTCTACTCCACCTTCGTCGATCATCATCCAAATTTATTTATATAGCACCATCAAATTATATTACACTCTACAATTGGGCACCTATCTGCTTCTCTAAATCTGTATATATATATTATTTATACATTCCATACCCATATTGATGTACATGACATATATTGTACATGACATGTCTATATACTTGCAAATATGAGTGATGAGTCCTGTTGTTTGATTCACAAGTGCAGCACGGTGGCTTAGTGGTTAGCACTTCTGCCTCACAGCACTGGGGTCATGAGTTCAATTCCCAACCATGGCCTTATCTGTGTGGAGTTTGTACAGTCTCCCCGTGTTTGCGTGGGTTTCCTCCGGGTGCTCTGGTTTTCTACCACACTCCAAAAAAAACATACTAGTAGGTTAATTGGTTGATATGGGGCAAGGACTGCTGTGAGTGAATTCTCTGTACAGCACTGTGGATTTAGTGGCGCTATAAAAATAGCTGATGATGATCGACAAAACAGGAAAGATTCAGATGTAAAAGTATTGTCACAGATGTACTGAGATCAATTCTTCATTTTATCCCCTCCTATGTTGCCAGGACAGCATCCGCCTATAAATGAGCCCCATAATCTATATCAAAACAGCTGAGAACAAGCTCTGACAACAGTTTTCTAATTTTTGCATTCTAATGCATTATAAATTGTAGGTAGTTTCTAGTGTCATGATTGGTGCTTACTTTTGTAGGTAAATGCAGACATGTTCAAAAGACAAAGAAGTTTCACTTGACTTAATGGTGTTATATTCCAATTTATTTGCAGACCACAAGGAGACTGCACTATAGTTAGGATGAGAGCACACAAGTCTTTTATACAAGCCTCAATTGCTGCTGGCAGTATAACAATATAATTTATCACAGAACTGTAGAAATAAAAAGAACACAGTGCTGCTGGGGCACTTGCTACGGGTATAACTTGGGCATATTTACCAACTTTTTGGAGTTGGTGTCCGGGAGCCTCCCTGGGGGACGTGGGCGTGCGGGGGTCGGGGCTCCGAAATCGCAGCACGTAATGATGCAAAACGCATCATTTTACAGTGGGGGGCAGGGCCAAATGCTGCGATTCCCGGGGAATCGCTGCATTTTGGCCCTAATTCTGCCCACTTCACCAGGAAGTGGGGAGATGTGGGAGATTGCCACACTCTCCTGGGAGTCCGTGAGACCCACCCGAAATGCGGGAGTCTCCCGGACATTCCGGGAGAGTTGGCAAGTATAAACTTGGGGCATTGTAGACTAATCATAAGTACATGTGCAGTTTTTTAAATAAAAAAAAAAGCCTGGGACATTTACTGCTGTAAAAATGTATAAAACACTATTGATTTTTATATTATGAATGCTAGATTTTGCAGGCTTTTAAACTTTGGGCATCCACTGTTACTGATGTAAAGATATTTTGCCATCACCATAAAAACTTTTTACCAAGGAAGGTGTAGACGCCCTAAATGGATTTAGTCTAATGCAAGTCTTGTTTACAATTAATGGTTTTGGTAGTATTAACCAGTAAATTGCATAGATGATCCAGGGAATCATAATGACCTGCATGAGATGAAGAAGGATTTTTTTTCTCACCTGTGATGGTACATTGGTGGCTGCATTGCTGAAGGTTACATTTTGCATTCCCTTGATAAGAAGCATAGAATTTGATGGCAGATAAGAAGCGCTTGGCCCATCTAGTCTGCCCATTTTTTTATTCACCTATAAACTATATAACCTTTTTTATAACCTCAAACCCTATTTGGTCCTTTGATGGATATATTTATGTCTATCCCAAGCATGTTAAAATTGCTCTACTCCATTAGCCTCTACCACCTCGGATGGGAGGCTAATCCATTTATCCACTACTCTTTCTGTGAAGTAGTTTTTCCTCAAATTTTCTCTGAACCTACTTCCCTCCAGTTTCAGTGCATGTCCTCGTGTTTTCCTCCTGTATCTTGTTTAAACCCTTGATATATTTGAAAGTTTCTGTCATGTCCCCCCTTTCCCTTCTCTGCTCCAAACTATACATATTAAGATGTTTTAGTCTTTCTCAGGTAAGTTTTGTGCTGCATACCATACACCATTTTAGTTGTCCTTCTTAGTACAGTCTTTAATGTATTTATATTCTTCTGGAGATATGGCCCCTAGAACTGAAGACAGTATTCTAGTTGAGGCCATACCAATGACCTGTACAGTGGCATTATTACTTCTTTCTTTCTGTTACTGATTCCTCTCCCTATGCAACCAAGCATCTGACTTGCCTTCCTCATTGCTTTGCTGCATTGCTTACCTGCCTTTAAGTCACCTGAAATAGTGACTGAAAGTGACTCCTAGATCCCTTTCTTCCTCAGTAGTTTCCATTATAGTGCCATTAATGCTATATTTAGCCTTTGGGTTTTTGTGACCCCAGTCCATGATTTTGCATTGCTTGGCATTAAACTGTAGTTGCCACTCTTAAGCATTGGAAAATGAGAGGCATTTTCATATTATGGGCTCTCTTAGGTCTAAAACAGCTTAGGGATGTGGTCCGTTTATAGGTGGAACTTATGAGAAATAAATCCAGCTATATATAGTTCTGATGAATTGTTAAGGACTTCAGACTTCAGTAGCTACTTTAGTAATAATTACAGCATGCTTCCAGCTCGACTGAAGTGCCCTAGCTATAGTATAAAATCATTTCAGCAGTCTGTTTCCATGGTGGCAACTATTAGTGTATGTATGTATGTAGTGTGTAGTGTACAAGCATGCTCAGGCTTTGTAATTAAGTACATTGTTCTGTAAATGATGGTAAAACATACTTGCCAACTCGGCCCGGAATGTCCGGGAGACTCCCAAAATTCGGGTCAAGTCACCTGCATTACCCGACCAAAATAACGCGATTTGCGATGAATTGCATTATTTTGGCCCCGTCCCCACAGCAAAACATAATTTTCATCGCGGGGCGGGGCCAAAATGACACGATTGACCGTCCCCGCCCCCTTCTGCCCTCTAGTCACGCCCCCTGTCCGGGATCTCCCAGACTTTAGTGCCTAAAAGTAGGCAAGTATGTGGTAAAATTATATGTCCAAGAGAAGCAATGCCATGTTACAGTAATTCATAAAACAGACAAATTGACCTTGATTTGTTTTTCCAAGTTGTTCTTTAGCAAACATCACTTTTTATTTTCCCAAACAATTTGATTGAGGATCAAGTGGGGTATATACCATGTGTTTAAAACATCACTCCTTTTCAAATGAACAACTTCAGAGTATTTACAACCCTCAGCTCATAATATATACTATATATACTGTGAGAGTTTGCAAAATAAAAATTATATATCCATATAAGTAATCATTATGTTATAGCTTTAAAATAAATTAGTAGATATTGTACTTAGAATGAGAAAAGACAAAGATTGAAGTTTTGAAAAATGTTGCAAAAGATGTTCTCAGAGAATATGGACAAGCCAAGGACGCACAGCTGAATGTTTTATGAAAAGTACCATTAAGACTGGTGGGAAAATGCTTAAGAAGATAAAAACGTAAGAAAGATTTGTTTAAAACTTACATATTGCCGAATACGCATAATGTATCATTAGCTTGTTGTTTTCATAATTTACTGTATTCAAATTGGTTGTTACGCTTCTATACCCATAAAACTTCTAATTGGTTGTTACGCTTCTATACCCCTAAAAACTGTTATGTATAATTATATGATTTATTTCTGAAAAAAAAGCAGTTTCAGTTTGGAAACCAGACACTTGGGTGGTCTCTTATTCTGTGCTCCGATCGATCGTTACTATAGATATTTGACAAACTGCTGACTGACTTATTCAATTACAGGTGGTTATTCTGTCAACATAGGTAAAGAACCCCAACAATACTATTTGGTTTATTTACAAAACAAAGAAAACTCATGTCTCCGACAAAAACGGGTTTATCGCTGAAGATAGGATTTCTCTATTTCTGCCAGCAAAGAGTTTCTCTGGGTATCTCCTGGGGAAGCCTATTTAACATGGACCACTGCTGTACTCCTTAACGCTATGGATAATTTATAATATAATGGATAATTGCATTCAGATAATTAGTTGTAAATGTATAACGCTGCGATTTTTTTTGCGCTTTAAAATCAGTGCAAATTGCAAGAGATTTTAAGTGCAAAATCGCCATATGTATTAACCAGCGATTTTGACTTTCCAAAATCCAATCTATGGTGATTTGTGTTGATTTTAAAACACCTATCTCTCCCATGTTGTAATCAAACTCGCCAGAGATTAAACACAAACTCACCCGGGTTTCAAAAGAAACTGAAACTCGTCCGAGATTGAACTAGGGATGAGCGGGCTCGGATTCTCGCAATCCGAACACCCCCGAACAGTGCGGATCCGAGCCCGATCCGAGCACTGTTCGGGTATTCCCGCCGATCGCAGAACTGAAAACGAGGCTTAACGTCAGGATCGCGCCGTCGGATCTTGCGAGATCCGGATTCTTTATATTCCCTGCTTGCCGCCGCCATCTTCACTCAGGCATTGATCAGGGAAGAGGGAGGGTGTGTTAGGTGTCCTCTGTCCTGCTCTTTCTCGTGGTTCTGTGCTGTGTCCTGCTCAGTCCAGTGGTGCTGTGTCCTGTGCTCTGTCCTACTGAGTTCAGTGGTGCTGTGTCCTGTGCTCTGTCCTGCTCAGTCCAGTGGTACTGCAATATAACTACGTTCACTGTTCCTGCAGTATATAAGTTCATTGATACTGCAATATAACTACGTTCACTGTTCCTGCAGTATATAAGTCCAGTGGTACTGCAATATAACTACGTTCACTGTTCCTGCAGTATGTAAGTCCATTGGTACTGCAATATAACTACGTTCACTGTTCCTGCAGTATATAAGTCCAGTGGTACTGCAATATAACTACGTTCACTGTTCCTGCAGTATGTAAGTCCATTGGTACTGCAATATAACTACGTTCACTGTTCCTGCAGTATATAAGTCCAGTGGTACTGCAATATAACTACGTTCACTGTTCCTGCAGTATATAAGTCCATTGGTACTGCAATATAACTACGTTCACTGTTCCTGCAGTATATAAGTCCATTGGTACTGCAATATAACTATGTTCACTGTTCCTGCAGTATATAAGTCCAGTGGTACTGAAATATAACTACGTTCACTGTTCCTGCAGTATATAAGTCCATTGGTACTGCAATATAACTACGTTCACTGTTCCGCTCTCTTGTGCTACATATAATGGAGAACCAAAATTTGGAGGATAAAGTAAGGAAAGATCAAGAAACACTTCCTCCTAATGCTGAAGCTGCTGCCACTAGTCATGACATAGACGATGAAATGCCATCAACATCGTCTGCCAAGGCCGATGCCCAATTTCATAGTAGAGGGCATGTAAAATCCAAAAAGCCAAAGGTCACTAAAATGATCAAAAAAAAAGAAATTGAAATCATCTGAGGAGAAACGTAAACTTGCCAATATGCCATTAATGACACGGAGTGGCAAGGAACGGATTAGGCCCTGGCCCGTGTTCATGACTAGTGGTTCAGCTTCACCCAAGGATCTAAGCACTCCTCCTCTTCCCCTCTAAAAATTTAAGAGAGTTAAGCTTTCATCAACAACACAGCAAACAACTCTGCATTCTAAAGAGATGGCATCACAAATCCCCAAGGCGAGTCCAAGGGTGTTGGTGGTTGCGAAGCCTGACCTTCCCATCACTGTACGGGAAGAGGTGGCTCCTTCCACCATTTGCAGCATGCCCTCTGCATATGCTGGAAGGATCACCCACAGTGCAGTTACAGATTTTGATAATGAAGGTGTCAATGTTGTACACCATGAGGAGGATATTGATGTAGCTGGCGTTGAGGGGGAACTTGACGAGGAGGATGCTGATGTGGTTATCTTAAATGAGGCAACAGGAGGGGAAACAGTTGTTATCCATGGGACGAAAAAGCCCATCGTCATGCCTGGGCAGAAGACCAAAAAATCCACCTCTTCCGTCTGGAGTTATTTCTATCCCAATCCGGACAACAATTGTATTGCCATATGTAGTTTATGTAAAGCTGCAATAAGCAGGGGTAAGGATCTTGGCCACCTAGGGACATCCTCCCTTCCACGTCACCTGAAGACCCTTCATAATTCAGTGTTTAGTTCAGGAACTGTGGCTAGGACCGTCAGCAGTCCAGGGACACCTAAATCCCTTGGTCCTGTTGTATCCACACCAGCAACACCCTCCTCGTCAATTTCCTCCACAATCTCGATCAGAGATAGTCCTGCAGGCCATGTCACCGGCATGACTAAGTTCTCTTCAATCCGGGATTCTTCCGGAGGATCCTGCAGCGGTACGCCTACTACTGCTGCTGCTGCTGTTGCTGCTGGGAGTCGGTCATCTTCCCAGAGGGGAAGTCGTAAGACCGCTACGTCTTTCACTAAACAATTAACCGTACAACAGTCGTTTGCCATGAGCACGAAGTACGACAGCAGTCATCCTATAGCAAAGCGGATAACTGCATCCGTGACAGCTATGTTGATGTTAGACGTGCGTCCGGTGTTCGCCATCAGTGGAGTGGGATTTAGAGGGTTGATGGAGGTATTGTGTCCCCGGTACCAAATCCGTCTAGATTCCACTTCACTAGGCAGGCGATACCCGGGATGTACAGAGAAGTACGAAAAAGTGTCCTCAGTGCTCTGAAAAATGCGGTTGTACCCACTGTCCACTTAACCACAGACAAGTGGTTCAGGGCAAACTAAGGACTATATGACTGTGACAGCCCACTGGGTAGATGCATCGCCTTCCGCAGCAACAGCAGCAGCTGCATCAGTAGCAGCATCTCCGAAACGCCTGCTCGTTCCAAGGCAGGCAACGCTGTGTATCACCGGTTTCAGTAAGAGGCACAACGCTGACAACCTCTTAGAGTAACTGAGGGAAATCATTTCGCAGTGGCTTACCCCACTTACACTCTCCTGGGGATTTGTGGTGTCGGACAAGGCCAGTAACATTGTGCAGGCATTACATATGGGCAATTTCCAGCACGTGCCATGTTTTGCCCACACAATAAATTTGGTGGTGCAGCATTACCTGAAAAGTGACAGTGGTGTGCAGAATATGCTTGCGGTGGCCCGCAAAATTGCTGGACACTTTCGGCATTCTGCCACTGCCTATCGCAGACTCGAGCAACATCAGAAAAGCCTGAACCTGCCCTGCCATCAACTCAAACAAGAGGTTGTGATGCGCTGGAACTCCACCCTCTATATGCTGCAGAGGATGGAGGAGCAGCAAAAGGCCATTCAAGCCTACACAGCCACCTACGACATAGGCAAAGGAGTGGGGATGTGCCTGAGTCAAGTGCAGTGGAGACTGATTTCCGTGTTGTGCAAGGTTCTCCAGCCGTTTGAACTTGCCACACGAGAAGTCAGTTCTGATACTGCCAGCTTGAGTCAGGTGATTCCCCTGATCAGGCTGTTGCAGAAGCAACTGGAGAAAGTGAGGGAGGAGCTGGTAAACCATTGCGATTCCACAAAGCATGTAGCTCTTGTGGATGAAGCCCTTCGTACGCTTTGCCAGGATCCGAGGATGGTCACTCTTTTAAAGTCAGAGGAATACATTCTGGCCACCGTGCTCGATCCTCGGTTTAAAGCGTATGTTGTGTCTCTGTTTCCGGCGGACACAAGTCTACAGCGGTGCAAAGACCTGCTGGTCAGGAGATTGTCATATGAAGAGGACCGTGACATGCCAACAGCTCCTCCTTCATTTTCTTCCACATCTGTGGCTGCGAGGAAACAGCTGAGATTACATAAACGACCCGCTGGCGGGGATGCAGAGAACATCTGGTCCGGACTGAAGGACCTGCCAACCATTGCTGACATGTCTACTGTCGCTGCATTGGATGCTGTCACCATCCAAGTAGACATGTCAGACAGTCCTTACTTTTACTGGCAGGAAAAAAAGGCAGTTTGGAAGCCCCTGTACAAACTGGCTCTATTTTACCTGAGTTGTCCCCCCTCCAGTGTGTACTCCGAAAGAGTTTTTAGTGCAGCGGGGAACCTGGTCAGTGAGCGGCGAAGGAGGTTGCTTCCGCAAAATGTTGAGAAGATGATGTTCATAAAAATGAATTATCAATTCTTCAATCAAGACCAGCAATGGCCTCCAGAGACTACAGAGGGACCGGTGATTGTGGAGTCCAGCGGGGACGAATTGATAATGTGTGAGGATGAGGAAGTACACACTGAAGGGGGCGAGGAATCAGAGGATGAGGACGACATCTTGCCTCAGTAGAGCCAGTTTACTTTGTACAGGGAGAGATGAATTACTTTTTTTGTGTGGGGGCCCAAACAAACCAATCATTTCAGCCACAGTAGTTTGGTAGGCCCTGTCGCTGAAATGATTGGTTTGTTAAAGTGTGCATGTCCTTTTTCCGCAACATAAGGGTGGGTGGGAGGGCCCAAGGACAATCTCATCTTGCACCTCTTTTTTTTTTTTTTTCTTTGCAAGCTCATTTTTTGGGGGTCCAAACGAACCAATCATTTCAGCCACAGTTTTTTAGGCCCTGTCGCTGAAATGATTGGTTTGTTAAAGTGCGCATGTCCTATTTCACCAACATAAGGGTGGGTGGGAGGGCCCAAGAACAATTTCATCTTGCACCTCTTTTTTTGGCATTATGTGCTCTTTGGGGCCTAGTTTTTCAAACTGCCATCCTGTCTGCCACTGCAGTGCCACTCCTAGAAGGGCCACGTGTTTGTGCCGACCCACTTGTGTTGCTTAGCTTAGACATCCAGCTACCTCTGTGCAACCTTTTGGCCTAAAAACAATATTGTGAGGTGTGAGGTGTTCAGAATAGATTGGAAATGAGTGAAAATGAATGTTATTGAGGTTAATAATAGCGTAGGAGTGAAAACAAACAAAAAAACATGATTTTAGTAGTTTTTATGCTTTTTTAAAAAAAAAAATCAGAACCCAAAACCTTGAGGGGGGTGTTTTGGCAAAACCCATTAGAACCTAAAACCTTAAGGTAATCAGAACCCAGAACCCAAAACCCAAAACACCAATAGTGGCCGGTGCACATCCCTAGATTGAACAGAAATAAAAGCTTGTAATTTAAGCTATCTGGTCAATGTTAATATAACAGGAGGCACAATGAAAGTTTAAATAAAGCATATTTTTTGTTGTAGAGGGGCAAAAATGATTATTAATTTTCTTACGGGGACAAAATATTTTATAAATAATTTAAAGGGACAATTATAATTATAATATAATATTATATAATATTGATTATATGGAAGGGATTTTTATTTTATTTTATTCAAAGTACATACTTGTGGCACTACAAGTGTCAGCATGCACTTGAGCACTTGTGGTGTCACAAGTCTGCACTTTAAATGGTGACCCCCATCTGGAAATATAAAGTGTTGCCATATCATCAAAATATAAATATTGCCCCACTGGTGATGAAATAGTAAGCCACTGTAATAAAAATAAAACAAAAAAAAACACTTACATATAATCTATAATTAAATTTGGCCCACTATTTTTTCCTAAAATAAATCGTCCCCATTAAAAAAATTCTGAATAATTTTTGCCCCTCTACAACAAAAAACATGCTTTATTTAAACTTCCATTGTGCCTCCTGTTATATTAACATTGCCCTGCAGTGTAACAGTGATGTGTTTGACAATCTTGCTTATAGAAAGCAGCGTGTTGTATCTGGCGATTTTGGATTCAAACTCGGGCGAGTTTGCAACATCGCAGCTTCATACATTTGGCGATTTGTATAGCTAGAGGGGCAAAACGTCAGGACTGCGATTTGCAGTGATTTTTAAGAATGGCTATTTTAAAAAGAAACACTTGTATGGCGATTTTACATCAAATGGGCATCTAATAAATCGCCCGATAAAATAGCTGGAAATGCAAAATCGCAGCTTGATTCATTTACACCCTGGTCCATTAAGTCAGTTTCTGTCAAGGTGGCCACTGTACAAGGTCTTCTGAAATACATTTAAATAGGGTCCAGGTTTTCCACAATATAGACTCAGTAACACCTGATGTTGCTGTTCTCCCAGTTCATTCCTTAATGGGACATAAGAGCTTCCTGAATAATTTGAGAGTGTTGGTAACTGGGATGAGTCCAGGTTGAATCCCATCTTTCTTGTCATCTCTAAATTGATCAGCAATACAAATACAATGGTTGACAAAAATGGTTGGGCTAGCTCTTCTTTAGGCAACCACCTTCTATAAACAGATAGTTGTGCAGGTGAGTTCTATGCAGCATTAGAACCCATCTTTGAAAGTCTGTTGTATATTCTGCTACTAAACAGTTTTGCTATTATGGCTTCAATTAATTACCTCAGCAGTAGCACTCTGTTCCAAAAATGTATTTCAATTTTTCAATGAAGAAAGCAAAGCTATTGTTACAATTCTGTTACAATGACTAGATCCTTGTAATGACAGCCATGGAGCTAGGAGTATGATGAAAACATAAAACAATTTTATTGTAGCAGGAACTTAATCCGGGTAATGCAGGATAAACACAGTCCAGGTAAAGCTGGGTATAATAGACAACTTCCGGGTGTGTCTGGATAACAGGTGTGAATACTAAACAGCAGATGCAGGAAAACTTAGCTCAACATTAGTAAACAGCCAGGACCAAGGACAGACAGGAACAGAAAGTAAGTTAACAGTATGTTCACAGCACAATACAACATCAGGATAACATCCGGGCTGGCTGGGCAGGGGGGGCATATGCCCCCCCCGGGCCAGTCCCATAGTAGGCTACATTGGACTGGGACTCTGGGCCACCTGCATTTTTTTCCTTTAAAATGTTCCTGATAGACTGCTGAGTTGAGTTTTGGCCCCAGGCTAAAATTTGCCAGCTCTCCCTTGCATCCGGATCTGGCTGGATACAGGTGAATAGTATATAAATATTGAACAGCAGGTACAAGTAACAGAACTGAACAATGGCTACAGCCAGGACAAAGCATTCACAGAAACAGAATGTAGCTATGCAGGAAGTCCAAGGGAAATCAATCAATGATCAGCAAGGTGCATGGGGAAGAACAGACATAAATAATCAGTGAGGCAGGTGTGGGTGATTACCAAGGGAAGGAGGTTAACTCCTGCAGGCGAGGTGGAATATTCAATGGTAAAACAGCAGCACCTCTGGTGGAAAAGAGGTTCTGCAAGACAAATACAAAATAATGGCAGACATAATGTCTTGCAGACAAGAGCTGCAGAAGGCAAAGCAGCATCCTCATAGAAAATGCTGCAGTGCAGCCGAAGGCAGATCGTGACAGTAACCCAGATGGATTTCAGACGCCCAAAATACAAGGAGATTAGGATTGGTCAAAAAAATCTGAATCATAGTATAGAATTGGGCATGTCAGTGAAAAGTCCTCATCTAAGGATGGAAAGGAAATAGAAATTGTGCCCGAGGGATGCTGAGACCCAGAAGTCCCTTTCCTCTTCTTCATTTACCTTTCTTTTGGCTCTTAGAGGGTTGCTCAAAATGGACTGAAGATAACTTCAAGGTTGGGGTAGTGCAGCATGGCATTGAAGAATTGGTGGAGATAGGATTGGCAAGTGATGGAACAAATTATCAAGCACAGCGTCAATAACAAGTTGTAAGTTTGAGAGAATGGGATGTTTGGTCTCAATAAAAGAACTTGGCCATTCCAATGCCCTCCCTCTAACATTGGACAAGAAGAAGAATACTTGCTTATGTTGGTTGTGAACCAGAGTTGGTATGAAGGGAAAATAAGACAAACAAAGCTTTACAAGGATACTAAATTGCGCTACATCTCCATGGAAGGTAGTTGGTAGGGATTCAGAAACAAGAGAGGAGTTCACAGTATTGGCAACTTTAGATGATTGGGAAACAGGAACTTTGGGGGGGGGGATTGGAGTTAGAGCAGGAGTCTTCGACTGGGACAGTAGTAGGACCCAAACAACTGAGTTGGGAGGGAGCAGATAGCACTGGTTTAATCTGAGTACGCAAGCTAGAGAACTTAAACTGAGCACAAGTGTCTGGTGGCTCAGATTGAGCACACTTGGCAAAAGGCCTGGACTGGGCACATGACTCGGAAGGCCCGGGCTGGGTACACTTGGCAGAAGACGGCCTGGACTAGGCACACTTGGCAGAAGGTTGACCGAACTTGGCACACAACTTTGAAGGCACAGCACTATGCAGCACCTCTGACAGAACAGCATTTTGAGATATGTCTGACTGGACAGCATTCTAAAGCACTCTTGACAGGACAGGCATATATAGTCAGTGAGGCGGGTGACTACCAGGGGAAGGAGGTTAACTCCTGCAGGTGAGGTGGAGTGTTCAATTGTAAAACAGCAGCACCTCTGGTGGAAAAGAGGTGCTGTAAACCAGATACAAAATAATGGCAGAGTCCAGACTTAATCCATTGCAGAGCAACTGTGTATCGCACTGGGTAAGCCCATTAAAACTAGTGATATATTGTTTTATCATTGATACCATATGATTTATTATATAATACTTTATTAACTCAATATCACCGGAAAAAGTGCACCCTCGCATATAGTAGCATATAATAATAAAAAGGTTACACAAAATCCATTTTCTACTTTTCAGTATTATAATCCATTGCAGGCAAGAGCTGCATAAAGCAAAGCTGCATCCCCATAGAAGATGCTGCAGTGCAGCCAGAGGCAGATCATGACAGTTCTCTAGTATTGGAGGAAATGCCCATGGCAAAGCTAAGAATATACTGTACCTTTAATTTGTCAGTGAGAAAACGGAAAGAATAGAGTTCAAAGTGCATCTGACGATGACCTAGAAGCCCTCAGAAGGATTTGAATAGCATTTTGTATGGTCCTTTGTCTGAATATCTGGTCGTCATGCCCCATATATGTATCAAAAGGCTGGTATTGTTTATAAGACAGCTCATATTTGCCACACCCAATAGGCACCTCTTTGATGGACTTCATTTTGATGGCTTGAGTTTTCTATCATTATACTGATGTGTCAGGGTGAAGCCCAATGTCCAATTCGATGAAGAAACCCAGTCATAAGCAAAAGTCAGTACACTTAATAAGCAGATTAAGAATAGTCAGAGCCAAGCTGGGTACACAATTCTGGGTATGGAGCTGAAGACAGTCGGAGTAGCTGTATGTAGTACTCAGGATAAGCAAGAAACCTGGTATAATTCAGTGACATATCTGTTGCCAAGAATAATATGCAGGAACATATCTAATGACAAGCATATGTATAAATGTGTCATATGAAATACCAAGTATTATTGTTAGTATTATTATTATTATTATTATTATTAATAATAATAATAATAGCTGTGTCAAATCTAATGCCTAGTATTTAAAGGTGATATATGTCTGGTTAGTATAATATGCCTAACTATATCATGAGTAAATATAGATACAGTATAATATGCTAAACTATACTTGGCGTAAATCATACAAAATTTTGCATATCTTGTGCCAAGTATAATATGTTGAAGCATATTTAGTACCAAGATGATTCATATATTGGACTGTTTAAAAAGCTGAGGCATATCATCATCATCATCATCATCATCATCATTTATTTATATAGCGCCAACATATTCCGTAGCGCTTTATGTGGTGCCAAGTCTAATATGCTGAGCTACAAGTGGTAACAAACACAGAACTAAGTTATATCTGAGGCCAAGTATAAAATGTTGAACCATATGTGCTGCAAAGCTGAACCACACTTTTTGACAGCTTATAATAGTGAGCCAGATCTGGAATCAAGTATAGTTTGTTGCGCCAAGTACACAAAGGTGAGCCAGATCTGGTGCCATGTATATGTTGAGCCATATCTGGAATCAAGCATAGTATGTTGTGCCAAGTACACAAAGGTGAGCCAGATCTGGTGCCATGTTTATGTTGAGCCATATCTGGAATCAAGTATAGTTTGTTGCGCCAAGTACACAAAGGTGAGCCAGATCTGGTGCCATGTTTATGTTGAGCCATATCTGGAATCAAGTATAGTTTGTTGCGCCAAGTACACAAAGGTGAGCCAGATCTGGTGCCATGTTTATGTTGAGCCATATCTGGAATCAAGTATAGTTTGTTGCGCCAAGTACACAAAGGTGAGCCAGATCTGGTGCCATGTTTATGTTGAGTCATATCTGGTGCCAATTATAGTGTGTTGAACAAAAAAGCAATTAGTATAGTTTCAATGTATGGATGCCAACTTTTATAAATTCTAATTTGAAATGGTCAACCAATTGCACAGACCACTAAAATGCAGAATCCTGTCACATAATGAGGTTGTGTTTATCTTACCTACAATGAAGATGCCAGTTTTATACAATGTTCTGTACAAAGCTCTGTCAGTATATTATGCTGTGCCAAATATAATATGTTCAGGTACAGCTATTGCCAAGTATACAAAGTTGAGCAGTATCTGGTTCCATATATAACATGCTGAGCCATATGTGTTGACAAGTAAACACGCTGAGCCTTATTTGGTGGCAATTATAAAGATATTATGTTATATCTGATGCCAAGCACAGGGTAGCAAATATACACGTAGGTTCATTCTGGAGCCAAGTGTAATGTGTTTATCCATCTCTTCTGTAAAGTATAGTATAATAGTATACTGAGCCATATTCAACAACAAGCATGCATTGCTGAGCTGTGAATATATTTTTCTACTTATTGACTGCTGAAAACAGTGTATGCTGTTGGGTCCAGGAACCAATATGGGCACCCTGGGCACAGCTTTGGCTTCAGCACTCTAGGAACCCCTCGGCTCTCACTCCTCCATTATGTTGATTAAACTACTTCTCCCAGTAGGTTCTGGAGTCACTAACAGGCTGTTATATTATTATCAACACAATTTCCTTCCCTGCACTAACCTCCTGCAGCCAATGTGAGTTTAAGTGAGAGAAAAGCAGTTGCCAGCCAGTGTCAGAACATGTTAACGCAGTTTATTTGACAAACTGTATATCATGGTGGGGAGTGAATATTTAGCATTGTGCCATATTGGCTCTGCCTAGACAGAGCACTGTATTTGTCTCATAGATATTTGCTCCTTTTATAGCTGTTTGGGAGTTTAGGATGAAGAGCTACCTTAACAAAAGCAGGGAAAGAAAGAAGAGGTGAGGTGTGCCTGGCCATTTTAGATGTCAGCAGTACCCTAAGATCTGTTGAATGTTACTTATAGGGATTTAAATTTAAATAAATTGTTAAATTAAAAAATTATTAATATATTACAGATTAAAACGGTTTGACTTTAATAATGATACTATATTGGTGGATTAGTGGTTAGCACTTCTGCCTCATAGCACTGGGGTCATGAGTTAGATTCCTGACCATGGCCTTATCTGCATGGAGTTTGTATGTTTTCCCCGTGTTTGCGTGGGTTTCCTCCGGGTGCTCCGGTTTCCTCCCACAATCCAAAACATACTAGTAGGTTAATTGGCTGCTATCAAATTGACCCTAGTCTGTGTGTGTGTGTTAGGGAATTTAGATTGTAAGCTCCAATGGGGCAGGGACTGATATGCGTGAGTTCTCTTTACAGCGCTGCGGAATTAGTGGCGCTATATAAATACATGGTGATGATAATATAGCTGACAGGACAGGATAGCCACTGCAACGACCTTTTAGCTAAATAAATATTACCTAACACCTGTCTGTCCTTGTTTTACTTTTCGTTTTTTTCCACTTTTAACCTTCTAGGTTACTTTAGACTCTATAAGGGCGATGCCTTTTACCTACCTTTTGTAAGCAATTATTTTTGGTTGTGAGATTTGTGCTCTGGATTTTTATTTTTTAGCCAGGAGTGCATGAAAGCCAGAAACTAAAGGATGTTGAACTGTGAATCATTGGCAAGTATGGCGCATGCAGACTGGAATACTTCAGTTTTCATACAATACTGGCTATTATTGTTAGGAGGGGTGTTGGTATTAAGTTAAAACCCATACTTTTCAAAGAAGGAGCCTTGTGTTAATCTTTGGTTCTAAAGCTCTGGTAACTCTAAGTATGTGTGCTGTGTAAGATTCTGTTAAACCTTACCAGGATACTGCTGTAGTTCTATGCTTTTCCAAGTTGTTGCAATGAGATTTTAAAGAAGGTCTAGACATGCATATGTTAAAATCATCCTTAACATGTCACATACACAGTATATTTACACAGAAATTTTCTGACTTTTTAAGTAACCAAGCCAAAACCTGTCGATTTAATTTTTCCCAAAAATATGTATACCTTATTTTATATATCTTAAAACTTATTCCATTACAAGTCCTATTGTGATTTAATACCGACAGAAGTCCTGTGTCTTCTGCCCTGGGTTGTTGGTTCACACAGCGCCCTGCGCAACAACGTCTGCTCACTGACAGATCCGCAGAATCTGCTCAGTGTTTCTGGGGAGGGAGGGGTGTTTTGCTGTAGTCAATGTACAGTAGGGGCGTGCCAAACTCAAGCACACGCAGCCACGTCCCAATCAAGTTCTGAGCGTCTCAAACTTACTTGTTTTCTTGACGTATCTCTTGCTCCAGGTACAGGGTTAGTCTAAGTCCTGAGCAGTAGTGACGACAATATCGTAGGCATGCTATGGTAACGAGAATAAAGCTCACATGGAAAAAAAACACAGGAAAATTGCCCACAAGCATAAAACTCCACTGACATAAATGCCCACAAGCATAAAACTCCACTGACATAAATGCCCACAAGCATAAAACCCCACTGACATAAATGCCCACAAGAAAAATGCTCACACGGAAAATTGCTCTCACAGAAAAATACCCACACGGAAAAAAAACTCACACAGAAAAATGCCCACACGGAAAAATACCCACAAATAGTAATTAATTATATTAATTTATTGCTATACAAACATGGCCTGTGTAAGAAGAGGGCTTAAATGCTCTCTTAAATGCCAGAGGTTTCCATCTGACTAATTGTTGGAAAATTATACAAATATTATGAAGATATAGATAGTTAAGAGGAATTATTGTAGGCCAGAGGCTTCTTTGTTTAAATATGTTTAAAGTATCCTATTGTAAGCTAGTCCTCTGATAACTCCATGTCTGAATGATCTGTGAAACAATGGAGTTTTTAAGAAGCCAGAAAAACAACAAAGTTATTATTTATTTGGGATTTGAATATCTTGCTTTTCGAACTATCAATGGAGTGGTGACTTGGAGATGCAGACAAAATGGCTTTATAAAGTGCCATTCAATTATAAAAACAAAAGATGGCAACATAGTTCAAGAACCAACAGAACATTGCCATGACTCTTCTTCTCAAAAAGCAGCAGCAAACATTGCCAGAAACAAAATGAGGAAAGGCATGAGAGCAGCAAGTTCCACTCCTCGCAATGTGATGGGACATGTGTTGTCAGGGTTAAATAATGATATATTGACCCATATGCCCAGACAATCTTCTCTCGCAAGAGGTCTTCTCTATCACAGAACACACAATAATTTGCCCAATTCAAAAACCATACATTGTAACATTCCTGAACACTACAGTAAATTGATTCTTTATGATTCAGGTGTGGATAATTCAGACATAATTCTGGTTTTAGGTGATAAGGATCTTATATAAAAATAAATAGATGATGATGATCATCATCATTTATATTATAGCGCCACTGATTCCGCAGCGCTGTATAGAGAACTCATTCACATCAGTCCCTGCCCCATTGGAGCGTACAGTCTAAATTCCCTAATATAGACACACACACACACACACAGACACAGACAGACAGACAGGGAGAGCGGGAGACACTAGGGTCATTTTTGATAGCAGCCAATTAACCTACCATTATGTTTTTGGAGTGTGGGAGGAAACCGGAGCACCCGGAGGAAACCCATACAAACACCATATATGGAGATGGTACTTTGATAAAGTGCCAAATATGTTTTACCAACTGTACACATGACATGCCAATGTGGGTAATTCATATCCGCCATGTATTTACATTATACTACAAAAAAAGAACCCCTATAATTGAATGTTTGAAATCGCTAAAATCACATAATGTGGCTCTTTTTTTGTTCCTACATTATTACATACTTGCCAACTCTCGGAAACAAGTTTCCGGGAGAGGGGGCGTGACTGGAGGGCGGGAGGGGGCGGGACGAGGCCAAACGTGTCATTTTGGTCCCGCCCCCCGCGAAAACGTAATTTACGTCGCGGGGGGCAGGGCCAAAATGATGCGATTGGCCTCATCCCGCCCCCTCCCGCCCTCCAAAATGGCGTCAATCACCGAGAATCGCGTCATTTGACGTGATTCTCGGTGAAATCCAGGATGCGGGAGAAATGCCAACGAGCCCGGGAGACTGAACCGAATTTCGGGAGTCTCCCGGACATTCCGGGAGAGTTGGCAAGTATGCATTATTATTAACCTCAATGACATTACTTTCCAGTTATTTCAAGCCAATTTTGTCAAGTGACAAGAACACTGCTACCCCCGTTTATGTATGAGCAGTGGCACTGAACAATGACACTGAAGACTGGAGAGTGGCAAGAACACTGCTACCCCTGTTTCTGTATGAGCAGTGGCACTGAACAATGACACTGATGACTGGAGAGTGACAAGCACACTGCTACCCAGGGGCGGGCTGGCCCGGGGGGCAGGGGGGCATCGGCCCCCCCGGGCCGCTCGGTCAGGCCGCTATTAGGGCCGGGGGGTAGGCTGGCCGGCCGCCCCCCCGGCTGCAAAATACTATGCTTTCCCCCGCGGCCGCATCTGATGACATCAGATGCGGCCGTGTCAGCGCACAGGCGGCCGCATCACATGACAGGGGATGCGGCTGCGTCATCAATGACGCGGCCGCATCCCTTTTCATGTGATGCGGCCGCCTGTGTGCCCTCCGGCCACGCCTCTCCCAGCCCGCGCCTGCTGCTACCCATGTCTTTGTGTGAGCAATGTCACTGGAGAATGGAGAGTGACAAGAACACTGCTACCCCTGTTTCTATGTGTGAGCAATGGCGCTGGATCTCCTGGGGAGAGAGGTACTTATGGAATCCAAAACCCCTGAGATCCGACAACGCAACAATTACGTTTTGCCTCGATTCAAATCCGAGGACGCGCGAAAGTACAGAGTCGGCTCCCGAGCCTACTCGGATCCCCTACGTTCGGGTGGCCTCGGTTTTTAGAAAACCGAGCCCCAGCATCTCTGCTTTTCACATGCTGAGGTCAAGATGTTTTATTTTCATCTGTGCCAGAGTCTCATTAGGAAAATCAACAATGTTGGCTTGAAGACTGATTGTGAAACTAATATGAACTTAAAAATTACACTGAAGTCTCTTGCTGCAGTAGCCTTTGTTCCAATCTATGATGTCAGAACACATTTCCAGATGAAGACAGCTATAATGAGGTGCTCACCTACTTCTTTTCTATATATATTGATGGTGCAGCAGGTAGAGATGATCAGTTTCCTATGATAACATGGAATCATCATGATGCAGCCCTGGAACGGTTGCCAAAAACTACAAATTGTTGTGAGGGATTTCACAATGCTCTTAATACCCTATTCCACTGCAGTCATTTCAGCGTGTGGTTTCTATATGATGGACTGCAGAGGAACTTGGCTTGCCACAAATTAATACTGGCTAATGCACAGGTAGGTTGCCTAGAGGTTAAAAAGAGGAAATATGAGGCACTCCGGGACATGGTTGCCACTTCTGTGCAGCAAAATGAGCAGGTGATAGACAAACTAAAATACTGGCAAATTTGCAAACAAAAGAATTTTAACTTGTTTATTATTTTTGACATCTATTATTTAATGTCAGGGCTCTCTGTGGGTCTCCTCTATCATTATGGGTTAAAAATGCATTATTAAATAATTGCTGTTTCTAGTTTTTTTTGTTCTCAATAAAGTTTGTTGATAAAAAAAAGTGGTCACGATTTCCTGTATTTACCTTACAAGCATTTACACTCGAGCACTAAAGCCCTCTTCATACACAGGCCACTTTTGTTTAGCAATGATTTAATATACTTATATAGTAATATTAAATTACTATATAGTAATATTAATTTACTATATTTGGGTATTTTTCTGTGTGAGCATGTTTCTTGTGGGCATTTTTCTGTGTGGGTTTTTTTCCATGTAGGTATTTTTCTGTGTGAGTAATTTTCCATGTGAGCGTTTTTCTAGTGGGCATTTATGTCAGTGGGGTTTTATCCGTGAGCAATTTTCCTGTGGAGTTTTTTTCATGTGACCTTTTGTCATAGAACTGCGTGCTATAACATGTCCTTTGCGAATTTATAATCCACATAGGCTTTGGACGTATTATGCAGTGTCTTGTGTACTAGATAGAGCACAGCAGACCTACACTCGAATTTAACAGCACACATATCCATTCCTTGAATTCAGGAGTGCGCAAAGGGAAATTATGTGTAGTAAATAACAAACACCAGTTGCGCTCAGTATGCGGGGCTTGATGAATCTAGTCCATTGTATTCACATGTCTACACACGGGATTTAGCAAAATCATTCTAATTTACTAATTTAACAGTTTGCTACATATTAAGGAACTTTCTTGAACACAATGGTCTCTTAATAAGTGTGCATCTGTCAACAAAGACTGTGTGGATAATCTATTTACCTGCTCAGCTGTATAATGTTAGGACCTGGGTGTTATAGTGCCACAAGATCTCTCTGAAAATGTTATTTCAAAATATAATATTTAGTGGAAGTACTGCTAGATTCATATAATATTGTGTTGTGATAAACCATATAATATAAATTAATTTTGCACAATAAATGCGTATCAACATCACAACACTGAAGGATCTCAAAGCGGGACAATCGACTAAAGTGGGTGTGCCTGCGTCATTCATCACGGGGGTGTGTCTGTGTCATCATGAGGCGTGTCTATGTCATCATGGGTGTGTGCGACACATTTGCCTTCCTTTTCTTTGGCGTGGTGACATCACGATATTGTACGGAACCCTCTTATGCTAAGTAGATACCCAACGATCAGCACAATGTTGAAGAGGTTATTATCCTATCTATTAAGGTGAGCTGGACTCCGGAACAATGACGATCACTTTCTCCTCCAGGAAGGGAGCGTGCATGTAGTAGCCCTCTGACAGCAGCTCACATATCTCCCAAATTGCCCACAAGCAGGACAACGCTGTCCTGATAGGGATGGCGGGACAGAGCCCTCAAATCGGGACTGTCCTGCCTGAATCGGGACAGTTGGGAAGTATGCATAATGCAGGCACATTTGGAACACAACTGAATATATGAAATACATTTGTCCTTTTTGACTGTGGGATTACCTACAACACATAAAGTATGTGATGTGAGGACCAGGGATAAAAAGTATAGTAACTCATCCCCTATTAGTGCGAGAAACGAGGTACAGTTTGTCTGGGTGATAAGGGTCCTTTTGTTTCATCACAGGGGCCAGATGGAAAATGTAATTCAGCTGCTATTTTTTATGTCAATATGTTAGTATTCTTTTAAGCTTAATATATTTGTTTATAACATCCCCATTTATTTCCTTATAGGAAACATCCACAGCATCTCCAGTTATCCTACGGGTTGATCCAAAAGCTTATTACTTGTACTGGACTTTTCAGAGCAAGGTGAGAAGGAAATACTTAATTATTAAAATGATGTCCTGTTGGGTGTTCCTGGCAGATGTAGTTACAAAGTAAAGTTTATAATAACTCTATATATAATAAGAAACAGTCCATGATCATTTATGTCAATCTCATAACAGATTCTCTTTTAATATAGTATATGATCTTGATTGTTCATACATGTCACTGTATTTAATGACAGTCCCTAATAAACCCTAGTAATAGTTGAACCTAAAGGGTTCCTTGCTCCAAGACGGTGCCATTTGCTTAGTGTGTTCTATGTGTATATTAGACTGGAGAATTCCCCCAGTGAATGAAGTTATTTTGTATTTTAGATCTCAGATTATTGTTGCTTGTCCAATCATCAGAGACTCTATCACAGTGATACTATGGGCCTTGTTTAGCATTAGGAGCAGTGGTCGAAGTGGAAATTTAGAAGTGGCAGTATGGAAAATTTCAGTCAATGTAATTTCATAGTTTTACAATGAAGCACTTGGAGAAGTGACTGTATGGCATACCACCATATACACCCCATTTTGACCATTGGTTAGGAGTAAATCCCGCCAGAAGATGCAATTCTAAAATGTGCAGACCAATTTAAAGTTGGGAGGAGCATTTTCTTGTCTAACTCTAAATCATGGTGTAAAAGAAAATCTGCCCAATATATGTGTGTTACATACAAAAGCAAGCAGTATCTTTAAAAATATTGCATTTGCATTCCTTGCATCATGATATGCATAGTCAAGGTGGAAATTTATACTCTTTATCTGGATTTGCTCCTAACTCTACATGAGGCCTTATGTGCTGACTCTGCTCATAGGTGCAATCCCAGATGTGATGACACGCACCTAACTTTTGTGAAAATGCACCAGTTTTTGTAGAAAAATGCCAAGATGGGTGCTATGGTTTGGCAGGCATTGAGCATGGATGCAGTGTGCTGGAGCTCCCGCACCCATCTCTGATTATACAGCTCCTCTATGGCTATTTTACCTTTTGCCTCCCACCGGAACTCTGCACATTCCACCTTGACCCACCTGGGTCCAGGTGGGATGGCAGTAACCACCGCTGCTGCCACCGTCTCCACCAGCTCTATCAGCATCCTAGGGTTGTGCATACCTCCCCCAGAGAAATATGATGGAGACCTTACGAAATGCTGCAGGTTCCTTAACCAATGTGCCATACAATTTGAACTTGCACCTGAAAACTTTTCGTCAGACAGAACTAAGGTGGCATACATTATCTCTCTCCTTTCGGGTCAAGCTGTCGCCTGGGCATCTCCCTTATGGGAACGTGACGATCCACTGCTCCATAATTATACAACTTTTATTAAAAATTTTAAAAAAACTTAAAAACCTTTGACGAGCCTGGTCGTGTGTCCTCTGCAGCCGCTGGTCTTTTAAGCCTACGTCAAGGAGCACTCTCAGCTGGCCAGCATGTGGTACAATTCCGGACTTAGCATCTGAACTCCATTGGAATGACGAGACCCTTACCACTACCTTCTGGTATGGCTTGAATGACCAAATTAAAGATGATTTAGTGTCACGTGACTTTCCGTCCAGATTGAACGACTTAATTTCTTTGTGTATTAAGGTGGATATTCGTCACCGTGAACGCACACAGGAGCAGGATCGTGGTCGCCGCTCTTTTTCTTATCTGGCACCTCAATTCCAGTCTCCCGTACTTCCCACTGAGGAACCCATGCAAATTGGCCGTTCACATTTGTCTCCTGAAGAATGGAATAGACGCAAAAAGAATCGGCTATGCCTCTACTGTGGGGAGTCTGGACACCTTCTCTATGTATGTCCCAAGTGACCGAGAAACGCCACCTCCTAGGCGATAGCAGGGAGGTCAGCCTAGAATCCCAGTCCTTTTCTCCCTGTCCCCAGAAAGAATCCGAGTTTCTCATGCCATCATATCTTCCAGTTTGGTCTCTCAACTCCATTTACCTACAACACCTTTGCCACAGCCCTTGGCACTCACTGCAGTAGATGGTAACTGAGGACCTGATTCATTAAGGATCTTAACTTAAGAAACTTCTTATTTCAGTCTCCTGGGCAAAACCATGTTACAATGCAAGTGGTGCAAAGTAGTATTCTGTTTTGCACATAAGTTAAATACTGACTGTTTCTTCATGTAGCACACAAATACTTGATAGCTTATTTGTACACTGAAATTTAAAGTTGATATTTGTGTGCTACATGAAAAAACAGTCAGTATTTAACTTATGTGCAAAAAAGAATACTACTTTGCACCCCTTGCATTGTAACATGGTTTTGTCCAGGAGAGTGAAATAAGAAGTTTCTTAAGTTAAGATCCCTAATGAATCAGGCCCTGAGTCTATAATGGCGCTATCACCTACATGACCATTCGGGTCCAGCTGTTTGAAGGAGCTCTCCATTCTGAATGAATTAACTTCCTGGCTCTTCCCAATCAGTTAATCCCATCATTTTGGGTCTGCCCTGGCTAAGTACTCATTCCCCACAATTCGATTGGCATCATGCTCAAGTTATCCTGTGAGGTACTCATTGCAAGTCACGTTGTTTGACACCTGTCACACCCCGCAATTCGGCCATTCTCTGTCGAGCTACCGCTTTTCAAGCCCTTCTCACTAAGGTCTACTCCGACTTTCTCAATGTATTTAGCAAAGCGGCTGCAGAGTTTCTTCCTCCACATAGCCCCTGGGACTGCCTCATTGATCTGGTACCAGGCAAAACTATACCCCTGGGGCAGGGTATTCCCTTTATCTTTGCTGGAGACTCAGGCTATGACTGAATACATCTCTGAAAATCTCAAACGAGGATTTATTCACAAGTCATCTTCTGCAGGAGCATGATTCTTCTTTGTTAAAAAGAGAGATGGGTCCCTCAGCCCTTGCATCAACTACGGCAAACTGAATGCCATCACTGTTAAGAACCGATACCCACTTCCTTTCATTCTCGAGCTATTTGATTGTATTCGTGGAGCTCAAATCTTCACGAAATTGGATCTCAGAGGTACCTACAATTTAATCATAATTAGGAAAGGGGATGAATGGAAAACTGCATTGAACACCAGAGATGGTCACTACGAGCACCTTGTAATGCCTTTTGGGCTTTGTAATGCTCCTGCTGTATTCCAAGAGTTTGTCATTGAGATCTTTCGTGATCTTTTATATCACTCCGTTGTGGTCTACGTTGACTATATTCTGATATTCCCCCAGGACCTGTCTTCCCACCATGCACATGTTAAGGAGGTGCTACTGGAAAAGTGCTTCTTTGATCAATCCCAGGTACCATTTCTGGGATACATTGTGTCTGGCCTCCAAATGGATTCAAGTAACGTGAAAGCTCTTCTTGACTGGCCCCAGCTGACAGGGTTAAAAGCCACTCAGCACTTTATTGGCATCACCAATTACTACCAGCAATTTATCCAGGGATTCTCCTCTCTTATTTCTCCCATCACTACCCTTACCCATATAGGGTGTCAAGTCAAGTCTTGGCCCGAAGAGGCTGTTCTTGCATTTAAGGTTATCAAAGAATCTTTCTCTACGGCTCCTATCTTGAGAAAGTCTGACCAACATAAGCCTTTTTTTGTTGAAGTAGACGCCTCTTCGGTGGGTGTTGGGGCTGTCCTTTCCCAGAAGAACTCATCCAGTACTCTCAGACCTTGTGGATTTTTCTCGAAAAAAAATTCTTCTATTATTATGGTATTGGTGGCAAAGAACTCTTGGCTATCAAACTCAATTTGGAAGAATGGCATTATTTGCTTAAGAGAGCTCACTTTCCGGTTACTGTATTCATTTACCATAAAAACATCACCTATTTACAGTACACTCAATGTTTAAATTGTCGACAAGCCCGTTGGTCTCTATTTTTCAGTAGATTTCAGCTTATCCTAATCTTTCGGCCAGGTTCCAAAAATTTTAAGGCTGATACCCTCTCTTGATCCTTTGATTCCTCAGATTCCAAAACCTCTACTTCTTTCAAAACCATCATCAATCTCATTAAGATTTTGGCCTTGACTATCAAGTCCCCTCCTGTCGGATGTTCCTTTGTTGACCCTCATCTGCGCATCAAGCTGTTGAAGTGGGCACATAATTTAAAATTTCTCAGGGAGCTGCGAGCTGAAATCCAGCGAGGTAGTACCAGAATAACGGTAATATTTTTGGAGCGCGGGATTTTCGACGATCGCGCCGTCAATTGAATATGCCCCAAAGTGCCTTCCATGGAATTTGGACCTTGTTACAATGGACCCTTTCCTATTTCTCAGCTTTTGAGCACTGTCAATTATAAACATAGGTTACCCCCTTCTCTCTGGGTACATAACGCTTTTCACATCTCTCTTCTTAAACCCCTCGTTATTAATGAGTTTTCCAAGAGACATTCTCCTCCTCCTCCCGTCAAGACGATATCTGTTGAAGAATTTGAAGTAGAACACATTCTGAGGATGCGTACTCTCGGAGGCAAATCACAATTCTTGGTACATTGGAAGGGCTATGGCCCTGAGGAGAGACCTTGGGTCAACAGAGAAGATCTTCATGCTCCTGGCTCGGTTCTTGAAAAAAACAGCTGTGAGTGAGGGGAGGGGGTATTGTCAGGCGCCGTCCCCACACTGTCCATAGGTGCCGGGGATGGACGCCTTCCCTCTATCGCGGTCCACGTCATGTTGCCTGGCAATGGGACACAGTTTCGGGTTCAGCTCCCACGCTGTGTGCGCATGCGCAGTGAAATTGCGTCTAGTTGCTAGGCCACGTGACTCTCTCCTTTCATTCTGACGGCGGTCAGGTGCATCTGACTGCTGAAATCACTGTCCACCAATCAGAGTTTATTCTCATTTATATAAAGACCCTCCTTACATTGTTTTGTTGCCAGAGTATTGGTTCACCAGCTCCAACTTTCCTGTTTTATGTATCTAGTTCCCTGCTCCTGCTACTTTCGTTTGGTTCCTGACTTCTGACTTGTTCCTGACCTCTCTCTTGTCCCACGTTTTGACACTGCTTGCTTGTTTGGTTTCTGACCTCTGGCTTGTCTTTGACCTTGCTTCTGGATGTACCGCACCACCGCTGGTATCTGACCCGGAACGTCGACCATTCCTGTTCTCTGTCCACTGCACTGGTAACTATCTGGAAGAACCGCGACCTGCGCACCTCACGCAGCTAAGTCCTTACCTCCTTGTGGGGGTCCCTGGAGAATACTGAGGGTGCGTTACACTCCGCGCCTCCCAGTTTAATTGCGCCAATACCAGTCAAGGGCATCTACAGTGTTATTATTGTGACAATAAACAGGTGGAGGACATATGTGTGACAATATATTTGTACAGAGTCTGATTTAATGTATACGATGGTTTAGAAGTGCCTTTTCTCACAGCTGCAGGGCCGGTATGCAGTAGGAGTAGTCAAACAGAAGCAGCTGATGAGAATTCCCTTTTAAAGGAAAGGTGGGAGTGTCATCTACTCATCAAGCAGGGTTGTGGGAGTGTCAGAATCTGCCTCCGACTGCACTGCAACATTGCCCATAGGGATGCTGTTCTGCCTCTTCAGCTACTGTCTGCTGGACTATGTTTGGACTTTGTCTTTATTTTGCACGAGCTCTGCAGTACCTCTTTCTCACCAGTGGTGCTGCTATTTTAATTTTCACCTCACCAGGAGTTATTCTTCTTCCCTGGGTAATTACTGCATCTGTGTCATTGCCTATTTATGCCTGTTTCCCACAGTGCACCTTGCTGGTCATTGTTGTTCCCTTGGACTTCCTGCAAACTGCAATCTGCTTCTGTTATCCCAGATCCTGGCTATTCATCTTGCTCAGCTAAGTCCACTTGTACCTGCTGTTGTATTCTCTGCTATGCACCTGTTTCCAGCCACATTTGGATATCTGTTAATGATACACAGCTATACCTGGTCTGTACGTTTCCTGCGTTATCTGGATTAAGTTATTGTTTCAGTAAATCCGTTTATGTTTTCACCATACTCTGGGCTACATAGCCGTAATTATAAGATTCCAGCTATTAGAACAGAAGTGTGACAGCATGACCAGCCTAAAGTACAGCATTGGAGCCTTTTGAAAGATTTTTTGCTTCAGATATCATTTTTCTTGGTCACAAGCTGCCATCAGTATCCATTAAGTTTTCTGCAAACATGTCTACCTTGCAAATAGTTGAACTGCCTTTACTACAGACTTTACAAGCAGACATAATCCTCAGCTGGCTCAGCTTATTGCATTACTTACAGATCCAATCAAGAAACTCTCAGATATTGTTTCTTCCAGTTCTCCTTGTTCAAAGGTTGTTGATTCATTTCAATCAACTTCCCAGCCGGGTACTCCTGCTCTGCCGTCCCAGCCGGGGACTCCCCAGGGTCCAATTATGATATGCTGGAACAGGAATGTCTTTTCTTCCATTCCTGGGTGCATTACCTTAATTGAACATGACATTGTCACCCCGCCAGCAGTTTTTGTAAAGCAGAAGTCATACCACATTCCAGAAGCTAGACGGGCTGACATGAAAAAAAGAAAATTGAGTAGATAGTCCATCTGGACAATGGGCTACAGATGCTCTGTGCTATTATCTCCTAGGCAGAGAATTCACGTTAATAACAGACCATGCACCATTGCAGTGGATGCAGAACAACCAGGAGGTAAATGCTAGAAAAGCTGGCCGGTGTCTAGAGAGCTAGTCTCTGTTTATTTAATGTTTTGGGTCACAAGAAACTGTATGGAATGTTTATGTTATCAAGTACTTCACCACCCTGACCGTAAAACAAAGTAAAACGGCAAGAAGTTGTTCGTGTGTATCTCACCAGAAGTGTGCTCTTGCCACTATATATATATATATATATATATATATATATATATATATATATATATATATACATACACACATATATAATGAGGAGGAACTGTACTCTCAAAGCAAGTAGTGAAAAAATGTGGTCTTCACTTCAAGGTTTTGATTTTAATCAGAAGTTTCTTTTAGCATAATTTTTAGATCAAAAAATCTTTGTCCCAATTTGGTTGGGAAGTATATCCTGTTCATTGCAGCTTGGCATAGCCACTGGTGCGCGCAAATTCTAGATGGTGTTTTTTAGAGGAGAGAGAGGGGACAGGTCCAGTGTTGGAGATGCTTCCGAGGAACATTGCAACATTGCCCCGATTCCCCAACTTAAGTATTTGAACTTGGCCTCTAACATCACAGTCACACTAAAAAAACTTATATCACTAGTACTTAAAAATATAACAGTGCATCCTAATTTACTAGCAAAAGTAGAAAAAGTATGGAAAGTTACACTAACCACAATGCAACATACTTGCCTACTGGATATTCTGGAAGACTCAGAATTATGTTTAGGTCTCCCACATGCTGTCCGCTTCTTAGTGAAATAAGCAGGATGAGGGGCTCCATTATACGATTTGTGACGTCCCACCCCACTTTTGCAGTCACACTTCAAAAGTTGAAAACAAAAGTCTGTAAGTATGCAATGCAGCAATGACTGGAGAAACATGGGGCTGGCCAAATTGAATGACAAGTCAAGGGGTGTGGCTTCATGACAAAATGTAAACAAAACAAACTTGCAACCGAACTAATGCAATTTCCTGAAGTGATGTAATATCATACAATAGACAAAGATCAGTTTTTGTAAATATATATATATATATATATATATATATATATATATATATATATATATGTAAACATATGGTATGTATAAACAACAGATTACACTTATAGGCATGTAGGTAACATGCATAGGTATAACAGCTAGAAATGCGCAGACTCGGTTTTTTAAAACTGAGTACCGAGCTGAGCCGGCTCGGTACTCTCCTGCTTTCTCGGATCTGATGATGAGACAAAACATCATTGTCGCTTTGTCGGATCTTGCGGTTTTGGATTACATATAAGTCCCTCCCCAGGAGATCCGGCACCATTGCTCACACTGACACAGGAGAGGTAGCATCGTTCTTGTCACTCTTCACCCTCAAATCTCATTATTTCTGTCCTGCAACACCACACATAAATCACTGACAGTGTGTATTCTACTCAGTTGTCATTTCGTTTAAGAGCTATGTCTTCTCTTTCTTTTCAACTGACCCAGATCTCAAGAGATGCAGTGAGCTCCTGGTGAGCAAGTTGACAGCTCAAGTGGTACATGACACAACAATGTCTCCTCTTTCAGTTTCTCAGGCAACTGCTGCTAGGAAAAAACTTGGCATTCCCAAGAGACATACTGTTGATGCAGATAAGTCAGCACAAAATTTTGACATCTGGTCTGATCTAAAAGAAGTGCCCAAAATTCATTACATCTCTGCCGTAACTCCACCTGATCCTACTATCAACATCCAAAGAATGGTGGAGTATTATTTTAGTAACAACATACAAATTAGAGATGAACGGGCTCGGTTCCCCGAGAACCGAACCCACCCGAACTTTGGGTATCCGAGTACCGAGCTGAGTAGGCTCGGTAGTCTCCCGCCCGTTCGAAATCCAAATCGAGGCTGAGCGTCATTGTGACGTCGTCGGATCTCGGGGCTCGGTTCTCGCGATACTTGAAGATTATAAATACACGCCTCCACAGCAATCCATCGCCATTTGACAGAGGGAGAGAGCAGGGTGTAGTCACAGACTGATTAGAGCAGGGACAGAGAATACAATATTCTGATTCCAATTGTGCTAACAAAAATCACTAGAGAAGAGAGGAGGATAGAGGAGTTTTTTTTTTTTCAATATTTGGCACTCAAAGTGCTTTTTGGGTGTCACCTATTATTTTGCCTAAATATTTCTGGCTGTCAAAATTACTATCTGTCAGCAGTATCTACCAAATAATTTTTAGCACTCCCCAGTGCTTTTGGGGTGTCCCCCATAATTGTGCATAAATATTTCTGGCTGTCAAAATTACTATCTGTCAGCAGTATCTTCCAAATATTTTTTAGCACTCCCCAGTGCTTTTGGGGTGTCCCCCATAATTGTGTATAAATATTGCATAAAACAAAAAAATTCACTTCTTATGTGTGGAATTATTTATACCCAAATCCAGACAACAATTGTATAGCCATTTGTAGTGTATGTCAAGCCACAGTCAGTCGAGGGAGGGACCTTAACCATCTTGGAACCTCGTCTATGTTATGCCATTTAACGAGAGATCATGGCAAAGTGTTGGGAAAAGCTGAAAGTTCTTCCCAAAAAATTACAAGCACTCCATCATCAGCTAAGACCCTCCACTCACTGACATCCCGACGGCTACAAAATACACCCACCACACCACCCTCATCAATATCCTCAGTAGCGCTCGGAGTTAGCCCGGCATCCGACTTATTAAGGTTGGATGACTCCTGCACTATTATTGATTCCTCTGAAGAAAGCATTAGTCCCACTGCTGCTGCTGCTGCTGGGGGTGAATCGTAAGCCCAGAGGCAGGTCATGAAAATGAGCAGTCCCACATTTCAGCAATTAACTGTGAAACAATCATTTGCTAGGGGAAGCAAATATGACAGCAGTCACCCAGTCGCCAAGCGAATCACAGACGCCATGGCTGCAATGTTAGTGTTGGATCTGCATCCAATCTCCACATTAAACGCAGCTGGTTTTTCACAGTTAATTGAGGTTTTGTGTCCGCGTTACAGAATTCCATCGCGACACCATTTCTCCCGTAAAGCAATTCCACAACTATACCAAAAAGTGTGTAAAAATGTAGAGATTGCACTGAAAAATGCCATTCTGCCCACTGTCCACTTAACCACAGATATGTGGACAAGTGGAAGTGGCCAAACCAAAGACTATATGACTGTGACAGCCCACTGGGTTGGTCATTCACCTTCACCAGCAGGAACAGCATCAGCATGTACACCACTACGTAACATTTGTCACAGGCAGGCCACTCTTTGTATCACCGGCTTCACTAACAGGCATACAGCTGACAATTTGTTACGCAAACTGAGAGATGTGATTGATGCATGGCTTATATCACTTGGACTCTCCCCAGGGTATGTCATTTCTGATAACGCCAACAATATAGTGCAAGCATTACAGCTGGGTGATTTCCAACACATTCCCTGTTTTGCTCACACCATCAACTTGGTGGTGCAGAGCTTCCTACGAAATAACCGTGAGGTGCAGGAGGTCCTTTCGGTGGCCCGTAAAATTTCAGGCCATTTCAGGCATTTAGCCACAGCATGTAGGAGATTACAACAGCTCCAAGAGCAGTTTAACTTGCCCTGCCACCAACTTAAGCAAGAGGTGGTAACTAGGTGGAATTCCACCCTGTACATGCTTCAGAGGATGGAGGAACAGCGCAAAGCCATCCAAGCATATTGCACAAGCCATGACATTGGGAAAGGAGGGGGGATGTATTTCACTTTTGCACAGTGGGGAATCCTTTCAGTGCTGTGCAAGGTGCTGAAACCATTTGAAGTTGTGACGTGTGAGGTGAGTGCAGGCTAGTTTGAGCCAAGTTATTCCTTTAATTAGACTATTGGAAAAGCAGCTTGAGAAAATGAAGGAGGAGCTGAAAGCAAGCAATTCAGCAAAGTATGTTGGCCTTGTCGATCAAGTACTTAATTCGCTTCACAATGATCCTCGAGTTATTAAGATCTTGAACTCGGATCAGTACGTTTTGGCCACTGTGCTTGATCCAAGGTTTAAGACCTACATTGAGTCTTTACTTGTAAATGAGCGAGATGTGAACTTTTGCAAGGAGTTATTGGTCAGCAAGTTGTCCGCTGAACTGGGCCTTGGCTTGACGACATGTCCTCTTTCAGTTTCTCAGGCAACTGCTGCTCGTAAAATAATTAAATTTTCCAAAGCGAAGCAGGGAAGACGCAGGGGGCAGACCAGAACAGTTTAACATCTGGGCTGGTTTGAAAGATTTTTCAAAAAAATGTGTGACCTTGCCCATTACTCCATCCAATCCGAGTGTTAACTTGCAAAGGATGGTGGAGGATTATTTTCAAGAGGTAATTGATATGGAAATGTCAGACAGTCCCTTTCGTTACTGGAAAGAAAAGCAGGCCATTTGGAAACCCATGTACAAACTTGCTTTGCAATACTTAAGCTGCCCACCCTCCAGTGTGTACTCTGAACGAATGTTCAGCACAGCAGGGAACTTAGTCAGTGATCGCCGTAGAAGGTTACTTCCCAAAAATGTGGAGAAAATGATGTTTATAAAAATGAACTACATCTTCCACGAGGAAGGCCTTCACCATCCAAGACATCCAAGCAGTAACTGTACTCTAATGGCGGATTCAAGCGGCGATGAATTGATAGTCTGTGATGATGACGTACACACTGATGAGGGTGAGGATGAAGATGATGACGATAACATCTTTTTAAAACTTTCTATATAAGTGTAGGGTGCAATCTACCCCCAAAGAGGAAAGGGACTTGGGGCATTTCCATATCACGTACCGTCTTGAAAGGCTGCTGTTTGGGCAATTTCTCCTTAAGGGTAGGGTGTCATAGACAGAGTGACCCCAAACTGGCTTTGTCCATTTCAATTAATATTGTACAGTCTATAACGGCTGAATTTTTTTGTATTTTCGACAAGTGGAGGGGGCCTATAGAGCCAGAAACCAAACTGGCTTTGTCCATTTCAATTAATATTGTACAGTCTATAACGGCTGAATTTTTTGTTTTTTTCAACAAGTGGAGGGGGGCCTATAGAGACAGAAAGCAAACTGCCTTTTTCCATTTCTTTACATATTTAACTATAAGTGTAGGGTGTAATATACATCCAAAGATGATGGCTGCATTGCCAATATGCATAGGCGGAGAGGAAGACAATCTGTTTTGTGTGTAGAATAAATGAAGGCCTACCTACCAGGAATTAAACTGTTTTTTTGGATAATTTATTAGCTTTACAATTAGATTACATATCTATGAAACAGGTAGAGCACTAAATTGGGTTATTTTAGGCCCAAAAACATTGATTTTCCAACAAAATAGCAAAACAAAACCAAAACACGCAATGGCGGTTTTGCAAAACCAAAACACGACGGTAATCCAGATCCAAAACCGAATACAAAACCAAAACAGGTGGGTCAGTGACCATCTCTAATACAAATAGACATGTCAGGCAGTCCCTTTACAAACTGGGGAAAAAAACTAAAAAGGCAATTTGGAGAACCATGTACAAACTCACTTTGCAATACCTAAGCTGCCCACCCTCCAGTGTGCACTCTGTGAACTTTGGCAGTGATCGGCGTAGGAGGCTACGTCCTAAAAATTGACTGGAAATGACTGGAAATTAATGTTATTGAGGTTAATAATAAAGTAGGAACAAAAAAAAGCCACATTATGTGATTTTAGCATTTTATAGCAATTTTTGCAAAAAAATACATATCCAATACCAAAACCAAAACACATGAGGGCAGATTTAGCAAAACCAGAACCAAATCACAAAGTTAATACAGAATCAAAACCAAAACACAGGGGTCAGTGAACATCCCTAATAACAGCTACTGTTACCTGTATCGCACATCTTATCAAAACAGTCCCAAATACTAATAAAGGTATATTAGACACACAGGGCTCATAGAGAGTTGGACGTACATCACTTTTTGCTAGCATAAGATACACATTTCTGTACTGTGGATGCAGACCTAGATGCATGTGTTTTTCTATAGATTTTACTGTACCATTGACTTTCATATTCTTATGCCTTGAGTGGCAGAACAGTGGCAGGCAGGTGTGGGCAAGCATTGGCTGAGTACAGTAAGGGCTTGCTCACATAAGGCACACATACTTTTAGGAGGCCATCTCTTGTGGGTGATGGAGGACTGGTACAACAATATGCAATGATGATGATGACCATCAACAGCATTATCTAATCGCTTTGATTAGATCATTGCATATTGACCCCTTCAGTGTTGCGGCTATATAATATCAAGTCGCAGCCATAGGGGAAAGAAACAGATGTTTGTATTTAACTTAATTTAATTTGTATAAGTTTGTATTTAATTATATATAATGTTAAAAAGGCATTAATTAATAACTGTGAAGACACTATTCTCGGTTGTGTATATAAAACTTTGTTACATTACGTTACATTATTATATTATATTGTTTTAGTGCAACTTTACCTTCTATTACTAACACTTTCAAGCCACATCTCTATGCTGTTGTGGGTGTGCGTACACACACTTTATATGCCTGATGTATGCCTAGTGCATACATCAGAGGTTCCCAAGTTTACAGGAGGCTCCCGAATTTCGGGGGGTCCAGAAGAGAAGGCATCCTCCCGGGTCATGATGGAGGCGGGGCTTAATGTTGCGATTCTCACAATAAATGGTACCCCCTCATCACATCCATTGACTACTTCCACCCAAGTTGGGTCAATGTTATAGAGCATAATGTAATGTCCAAGGTATAGTATAAAAGAAATAAATTAGTCAAAAACCTAGTCCATATTGAAAACTGTTTTTGCTCATAGGGTTACCAAAGCAATATTGCTAAACAACAATGACCATTATATACCAATCTACCATTATGTGGGTCATCAAGGAAGTTAGATACAAAAGGGCAAAACACATTTTCTAAAGGATGATTTGAGAACTGGCTGTTTAATGCCTGGCAGTGTATGGCATATTGAAAACAGCTAAATCGCCAGATAAAACGGCAGTTTATTGAAAACCGCTATCAAAACCACCTGGATAAAGAAGGGATTTTTTAATGCCTGCTTCTGATTGGTTAGATAGCTCAAACATGCTATCTTGCAATTCCGAACATAAGAGGAGGTATTATTGACATAATGGAGCAATCATTATATATATATATATATATATATATATATATATATATATATATATATATATTATTGATCGAGGGGCACAGTTAACTTATGGAGGCAAATTTGATTTTTCATTATATTAAGAGGGTAATGTTATTGTATTATTATATTATGGGGGTACTATGTAGTGTCACATGTGCGTCATAAATAATTATAGCCCCCATTAGCAATCAAATAGTATTGTGCAGTTAATATAATTATGTATTCATATGTATTAATATTCCCCACAGTCCTTAATATAATGACATTTTTTATTTTACCCCATAAGTTAATTATAAATTAATTTTGCTCCTTAATCAATAATTTATATGTCAGTGCTGCCTCATGTTCTGAATGGTGATATAGCTCATACAGCAGGCAGTTTGAGCAATCTCACCTCTTACAACCACCTCTTTTTCTGGCGATTTTCCTGGCTGTTTTGTATTTTGATAATGTTAAAAATCTGGATAGCGATCTGTAAAGTGGTGGTTTGTTAAACTGTGTTTTTCTGCCTTTTAGCTGGTGGCTTGGACTTTAGTAAACAAAACACTGAAAACTGGTGGTTTCATCAAACCACCCTTTACTAAATCTATCACCTAAACAGAAAATTGAGCCCCAAGTTGGTATTGACGGCTTTGGGTACAGTGTTTGTATGAACAAGATCCATACACACCTTATGCTGGAAGTTTGGCAAATTTCAACAGAAATAAAGCATCAGCAAATAATCCCAAATGATTTCCAGAAGAAACAAAGCTGTTCTGGCAACCAACAAAACACACATATTATATATAGATGCTCAGGCTCGGTTTTCTGAAAACAAGCCCACCCAAACTTAGGGGATCCGAGTAAGCTTGCGAGCCGGCTCGTTACTTTCGCACATCATCGGATCTGAATCGAGGCAAAACGTCATTTGTTTTGTTGTCGGATCTCGCGAGTTTTGGATTCCATAAGTACCTCCCTCCCCAGGAGATCCAGCGCCATTGCTCACACAGAAACAGGGGTAGCAGTGTTCTTGTCACTCTCCAGTCTCCAGTGACATTGCTCATACAGAAATAGGAGGGGTAGCAGTGTTCTTGTCACTCTCCAGTCTCCAGTGACATTGCTCAGTGACATTGCTCATACAGAAATAGGAGGGGTAGCAGTGTTCTTGTCACTTGACAAAAACTGACTGGAAATGATTGGAAATTAGTGTTATTGGGGTTAATAATAATGTAGGGATAAAAAAGAGCCAAATTGTGTGAGTTTAGCAAAACAAAAATAGGGATTTAAAAAAAAAAAAAATCTGGAACCAAAACGCACGAGGGCGGTTTTACCAAAGCATGAAGTTAATCCAGATTCAAAACCAAAACACGGGGGTCAGTGAACATCTCTAATTATATAGTTCCCTTCCTCCACAACCAATCAAAATATTCCTGCCAGGCTTAGTTCTGATCTTTAGTGAAATAAAGCAGGGTTGTGCTGTTTTAGTGACCACTTTATCACAACTAATCTCATGCGTCTGTCAGCATGAGAAGGCTTCTACTGCAAGTTGCAGCTTCAGTTTAAGTTTTGTATTTTCTCATACTTGCCTACTTTTGAGATCCCGTTTACAGGAGGGGAGATCTCAGTGATGTGGGCTGGGGGTGTGGCCACCAGAATTGTGCCATTAGGCCCCGTCCCTCTGCAAAATTATACTATTTTCCGCCTATTGCAGCAGGGGGCCATGATGACGCAATTCTCTGTGAATCACGTCACTAAGGCCCACCCCCTGCTCAGTCATTAAGGAAGTGACAAGATTCGGGAGATTGAGCTGCTCTCCTGGGAATCCAGAAGAACTGCCAGACACTCGGGTGTCTCCCGGAGATTACGGGAGAGTAGGCAACTATTTATTTTGTTACACACCAAATAAAAAGGGTCTTGGAAATAAATATTTTTTTAGAAAAGGTGTTGTTAGGCAGAGGGTCATGTGAGCACAATTGTCATAGTTACTAATTCATACTTACCTACTTTCTTCAGCTCTCTTCCGGGAGTCAGCCAGTGGAGGTGGGCGTGAGGGGGATGGGGCAGCCAAAATCGCGTCATTTCGGCCCCGCCCCCTGTTCACCGGGAATCGCGGCGTTTGGGATCTAATTCTGCCCACTTCACTAGGAAGTGGGGCACTTCCTAGTGAAGTGGGCAGAATTCGGAAGATTGCCACACTCACCCTGGAGTCCGGGAGACTCTCGCAAAATGCGGGAGTCTCCCGGACATTCCGGGAGAGTTGGCAAATATGTACTAATTTGAAACAACCAAACAACCAGCACTGCCTCTCCTCCAGTGAACTCAATCAGGTCAACCGGAATTTATATTTTTGCTCCCTTTGTCACTCTTGTTGTTCCTTCCACATTGGTACAGGTTTATCAGCCCATTCTACATCTCATCTCATTTGCTTAAATAAAATAAATCCATGTCATCAATAATTAAAATGATCAGCACAATTATAAAAACACCTACAATAAGAAAGAAAATAAAAAAGTTGATGTTGAATTACAAGTCTCCACAGGTGGGTGACTATGTGTGGTCATGAGCTGTACTGTATACAGGTTGTAGGGCTCTTTATATGAAAAGTTTTGCTAAATTGCTGTACGGTGAAGAGCAGACATGTTTCCATAAGATTCAGTATCAGCCATCCAATCACACAATATATCTGTATGGAAATTAATGATTAGATTTTTTTACAGACCTTTTTCACAATTTCAATTCGATAACATATTTCATTATTATTGTCATTATTTATTTGTTTTTTGTTGTCTTCTATAGGAAATTGAATTTGTCGAACTGACCACTATCCGGGATACACGATTTGGAAAATATGCTAAAATTCCAAAGGTATGAATTATATTATGGAACCTTTTAGAAAAATATATATATTTTATATATATATATATATATATATATATATATATATATATATATATATATATATATATATATATATATATATATATTAAAGATGAGCGCACTCGGATTTATGAAATCCGAGCCCACCCGAACGTTGCCGATTTGAGTCGGATCCGAGACAGATCCGGGTATTGGCGCCAAATTCAAATCTGAAACTGAGGCTCTGACTCATAATCCCGTTGTCGGATCTCGCGATACTCGGATCCTATAAATTCCCCGCTAGTCGCCGCCATCTTCACTCGGGCATTGATCAGGGTAGAGGGAGGGTGTGTTAGGTGGTCCTCTGTCCTGCTATATCTCGTGCTGTTCAGTTAAATTCTGTGCTGTTCAGTTAAGTTCTGTGCTGTGCTGTGCTGTGCTGTGCTCAGTCCAGTGGTGCTGTGTCCTGTGCTCTGTCCTGCTGAGTTCAGTAGTGCTGCTGGGTCCTGCGCTGTGTCCTGTTCAGTCCAGTGGTGCTGTGTCCTGTGCTCTGTGCTTCTAAGGGCATAGTTATTTCCCCATTATTCCCAAGCTTTTTAAAAAAATAAAAAAAAATAATAATTATAACCAAATTTGCAAAGCCAATCCAGCAGTATATAAGCCCATTGGTACTGCAATATTACCAAGTTCACACATTCAGCAGTAAAAGTCCAGTGGTACTGCTATTACAAAGTTCACTGATTCAGCAGTGTATAAGTCCAGTGGCACTGCTATTACACAGTTCCCTGATTCAGCAGTGTATAAGTCCAGTGGTACTGCTATTACAAAGTTCACTGATTCAGCAGTGTATAAGTTCAGTGGTACGGCTATTACAAAGTTCACTGATTCAGCAGTGTATAAGTCCAGTGGTACTGCTATTACAAAGTTCACTGATTCAGCAGTATAAGTCCAGTGCTACTCTCCTGTGCCGCATATAATTTTTAAAGGCTTTGCCGAGTGTGTGTGGCTTAGGGGTACGCTCTCTTGTGCTACATATAATGTAAAAACCAAAATTTGGAGGATAAAGTAGGGAAAGATCAAGACCCACTTCCTCCTAATGCTGAAGCTGCTGCCACTAGTCATGACATAGATGATGAAATGCCATCAACGTCGTCTGGCAAGCCCGATGCCCAATCTCCTAGTACAGGGCATGTAAAATCCAAAAAGCCCAAGTTCTCAAAAAATAGCAAAAAGAGAAACTTAAAATCATCTGAGGAGAAACGTAAAGTTGGCAATATGCCATTTACGACACGTAGTGGCAAGGAACGGCTTAGGCCCTGGCCCGTGTTCAGGACTAGTGGTCCAGCTTCACCCAAGGATCTAAGCCCTCCTCCCCCCCCTACAAAAAATTTAAGAGAGTTATGCTGTCAGCAACAACAACAAAACAGCAAAGAACTCTGCCTTCTAAACAGATGACATCACAAATCCCCAAGGCGAGTCAAAGGGTGTTGTTGGTTGTGAACCCTGACCTTTCCATCACTGTACGGGAAGAGGTGACTCCATCCAGCATTTGCAGCACGCCCTCTGCATATGCTGCAAGGATCACCCACAGTCCAGTTACAGATTTGGCTAATGAAGGTGTGAATGTTGTACACTGGGAGGAGGATATTGATGTAGCTGGCGCTGAGGAGGATGTTGATAATTATGATGCAGACAGATACCAAATTGCCTTTCTCAATTTCTATTTATATTCTAGATTATATAACGGCTGAAAAGTTTTCTGTTTTACTTCTAGTGGAGAGGGGATCTGATGCAGACAGATACCAAACTGCCTTTGTCCATTTCTTTGTATATTTGAATTTCTAGTTCTACAGTCTATGCAGGCTGCTTTATTTATATTCAACTACAAGTGTAGGGCGGGGGAGGGGGGGCATAGATAGCCACCAAAGTAAAGTGGTCCATTTAATTTTACTTTCTAGCTCCACAGTCTGTGCAGCCTGCTTTTTTTATCTTCAAAGTATTTATATTTACAAGCCTTAAATCTAAATTAACTAGAGGTAGTGACGTGGTAGAACTCCAAAAGGCAGTTTGGAAGCCCCTGTACAAACTGGCTCTATTTTTTAACTGAGTTGTCCCCCCTCCAGTGTGTACTCGGAAAGAGTTTTTAGTGCAGCGGGGAACCTGGTCAGTGAGCGGCGAAGGAGGTTGCTTCCTCACAACGTTGAAAAAATGATGTTTATAAAAATGAATAATCAATTACTCAATGAAGTACAGCACTGCCCTCCAGACAGTACAGAGGGACTGTGGTTGTGGAGTCCAGCGGGGACGAATTGATAATGTGTGAGGAGGAGGAAGTACACACTGTAGGGGGAGAGGAATCAGAGGTTGAGGATGAGGACGACATCTTTCCTCAGTAGAGCCTGTTTAGTTTGTACAGGGAGAGATGAATTGTTTTATTGGTGTGGTGGCCCAAACAAACCAATCATTTCAGCCACAGTTGTTATGTAGGCCCTGTCGCTGAAATGATTGGTTTGTTAAAGTGTGCATGTCCTATTTCAACAACATAAGGGTGGGTGGTAGGGCCCAAGGACAATTCCATCTTGCAACTTTTTTTTTGGCATTATGTGACCATTCAACAGTCGTTTGCCATGTTCAAAAAGTAAAAGAAAATGCCAACAAATTCAATAAATTAAATCAAAAGTTAAATGCCCTGTCATTATTTAAAACAAGAGGTTTTGACGTGCTAGAATTAGTGTAGTGTTAAGATGTTATAAACACTACACTTAGAAATTGGAGGAGGTATTGTGGCCCCGGTATCAAATTGGGTACCGGGGCCACCCTACTACGCAGTCCAGATACTTGTTTGGTGCAATTCAGACCAGTTGAGGGTGTATTTATTTTATTGTGGCCCCGGTATCAAATTGGGTACCGGGGCCACCCCACTACGCAGTCCAGATACTTGTTTGGTGGAATTCAGACCAGTTGAGGGTGTATTTATTTTATTGTGGCCCCGGTTTTAAATTGGGTACCGGGGCCACCCCACTACGCAGTCCAGATACTTGTTTGGTGGAATTCAGACCAGTTGAGGGTTTTATTATTATATTGTGGGGACCACTCTATACCACACTACCACTCTATACCACTCTATTTAATACTTTAATTCTATTTAATACTTTAATTCTATTACTAATTCCCATAAAGAGGAACTGCGGCTTCTATTTAATACTTTAATTCTATTAGTAGTTACCATAAAGAGGAACAAAATAAACCAATTTTACCAAAAGTATAATATGACTTACAAACACTACACTTGAAAGATGGTGCCTTTAAATGAAAAAGTCAGTCTTAATTGCACGACTATGTGCAACAGGGACAGTTTTTTGGTTTACAAAGTCAACCAATAACACTTCGACCCTGTCTGTCTTTAACATACTTTATGGGATCTTAATGACGAATGGTCTGTACCATGTTTGGAGGAGGTATTGTGGCCCCGGTACCAAATTGGGTACCGGGGCCACTCCACTTTGCAGTCCAGATAGAGGTGTATCAGATATTAAACAACGTTGACTGTTGCTGCAAAAATTTTAAATAATATTGTGGGGAACACTACACTACGCAGTCCATAAACTTTTTGGGTGGAATTCAGACCTGTGTAGGGTTTTTTAATAATATTGTGGTGACCCACTCCTCTACGCAGTCCAGGTACATTATTGGTGCGAATCATACAAGTACATGGTTTTTAATTTATATTGTGGTGACCCACTCCTCTACGCAGTCCAGGTACATTATTGGAGCGAATCATACAAGTTCAGGGTTTTTAATTTATATTGTGGTGACCCACTCCTCTACGCAGTCCAGGTACATTATTGGTGCGAATCATACAAGTACAGGGTTTTTAATTTATATTGTGGTGACCCACTCCTCTACGCAGTCCAGGTACATTATTGGAGCAAATCAT